>NC_047526.1:948715-1248715 GCF_902827115.2 Pseudochaenichthys georgianus | reverse complement strand
ATCATTCAGAGCTGATTGGCTGTAAGTACGTGTGCCGCGAAAAGTGTGGTGTGTGAAGAGGAGGAGAGAGAGGTGACGTGTCCTAAAACCAGGAAGTAAGCTGCGCATGGCTTCCCTCCAAAAAAAAGCAATGAGATTTCTCCATAGGATTTTAGAAAATAGCTCAAAATAAGATCTGTGGGAAACGTACGTTTTGTTCAGCCGGATAATATCCACATGTCTACCCTACTTTTATCATTTTCGAATCATAAATCCATCATTTAGATTTATGATAGACTTTTGAAACTACAAGAAGATAAGGAGGACCTTTACAAAAAAGTAATAGAGATTTTTGTACAGAAGGATAGGCAAATGGACTTCATCTTCAAGTCAAGGTAAGACCGCAATTTTATTGAAAATAGATAGATAGATCTTTATTTGTCATTGTACAGGTACAACGGAATTACAATAGACTCAAGGTGCCAACACAACAACAAGACAATATAAAAACAATAAAAACAATAAATGGGACTTAAAAAAAGGGAATATGAACATAAATAAATAATAAATTAATTAAATTGCACGATTCCCCTCGTATTGCACGGAAGGTTTATATAATTTAAATATTAGCAGCGTTTAGTGCACATATGGGATCTTACTAAGAGAGAACAATTCAATATTTAAATGATAAAACTACATTTTTTGGGTATCCTTCTGTTGAACTGTCTGTTTAAAATTAATTGAAGCATCAGACTAAAAAAGCTTTTGAAAATAATATTATATTTTGATTTAGGTCAAAATATAATATTTGTAAACCTGAAGAGTCAGTGCCAGAGCCTCACCAGCCATGAACCTCAATGCAGAAGCCTAGACATCTACGTTTTTTGTGCCCCACCACTTTTGTACATATAGAAACGCCACTGAAAGAGAGTAATGTCGGCCTGTTATACTGAGTGATATATATTATACACATTGCTCTGCTTTCTGCACTGACCTCACAGCTGTTCTCACTGTAAACATCGCGTCACCATTCAAGCAGTTAATAACATCCAGGGCTGTTATTGGTTGAGATAAGTCCGGCCGTGCGTCACGACTCTTTTAAACATCACTGTTGCTGGAAATACATCCGCGGAGGAGCCATCAGTGTATCCTCGGTTAGAGCTCCTCCAGAGAGCCTCCTCGATGCTAGATCATCGGTCCTCGATGTGCATGTCCTTCAACATGGCGCGCTGAAATCAATTTCCGGGTCACTACCGGAGGACCGAGGAGGGGAAATTAGAAACCTTCAGAGAGAACAGAACTTCAAAAAGAAAACCATGACTAGACACACAAAACTAAAATCATGACACTTCTAGCTCGTGACCCATTACGCATCTGGCCATAAAGGGGATAAAGGGGGCGGAGCTTATTCCTAAAATAAATGCTGCGGTGATGCAGGGCCGTGGGTCCACCACGTGGGTGCCATCCGATATGATATAAATAACGTCATATCGGATGGCAAATCTCGATCAGCTTGGTGTAGCCTCGTTTTCAGAGATTTGCGTACGGAGGGAAAGAGAGGGGGTTTTATTTTCTGACACTTTGTGAGTTCCCTGACACGCCGGGGACACATATTCATGTATAAAATACATAAAAAAGTGCATTTTGCATGATAGGTGTGGTTAAAATATCTAGTTCATGCAAAGATAACGATTAAAAAGGGAAAGTGTAAAAAATATGTTTAAAAGACACACATTTATACCGTATTTTCCGGACTATAAGTCGCACCTGTGTATCCACACTCTTATCACAAAATGTGTCGCTTCGGCGTTATAAACCTTTTTCTTACTCAATATCAAGCCACACTTATTGTTTCGGCTGTGAGTGTTTGTGTGTGCTCAGGATGAATTTAGCTTGATCTAGCTGTATCGCCGACACGGAAGCCTTGCTCCTTGCAGCAGCGAGCAGCAATGAGCCTCTCAGCCTTGCGACCAATCAGAACACACTGGGCTCACAGGGAGGGGGGGCAGGAGCTCCAACAAGCCGTTTAGGAGAGAGTGAATACACAACCTTTACAGAGATGCTGTATGAGAAACCAATGTGAGTTTGGAACATTGCAAAGTATAAATCTATTTTAGTAGACCTCAACAATGGAATTATGATCAGTAGAAATGGCCATGACATGGGATCTTTAAACATTTCTGCCACCAATACACACTTGCAAGCAGAAATACTTCCAAAATCAGATTGGACTTTTAGAAAATATAATAATATTCCTTCCCTACTAATACCCAAGACCTGATTTAGCTTTCTAGCTCCAACTGTGACAAGAAGTATGATTCGTTCTTCGCAAGATGGAGGTCTGAAAAATGCCTTATCAGAGTGAAACCAGCTGGATAAGAACAAACAAAGGAGTGATTTGAAATGGCGACTGCCCTATATTTGTTTATCAACATGTGGTGTAAACAAGATGGCACCCGATTATTTCGAACTCTGACCTGTAGACAAAGAGATTTGAAAGTACACCATGTGGCTCTCAGAGGAGTTTAAATAATGGCGGGGTGATCTTTAAACGAACTGTAACAAAGTAATATAGTTATAGTCTTAGAAAATACAAGCCAAAACAACACTTAGTTTAAAATAATAACATTTCTATCTAGTTTACTATGAAACATGGGCTTATCTTATTGATATCCTCTCTTAAAATTAGGAACCCTTACGCATAAGCTATAAACCTATCTACGTAATATTTGACTTTATAGTCTCTATTGGTTATCTGTTGCTATTTAAACATGATAGGTGGGAGCAATATGGAAACCTATAAGCGACTATTTAAATGTCCGTCGTCTAAATTTAACGTAATGCTACTGTAACTCCGATTGCCGTAATCCACCCGCAATATCTTGGTTGAAAACAGAACAGTATAACCACTGATAAAGGCTTACACCTTAATCAAGCCTGTTCCTCGAAAAGGACTTTTTTAAAACAGTTCCCAACTGTTTTCGACTAGCACTCACTCCATTTACTCAACCCCGAGTTGATTCGCTGTGCCTTGTTGGTTTTCATTTACTCAATCCTTAATTGATTCGCTATGTCTCATAGATCAATTTAACAGCTTTAAACCGTTAAATGGGCTTCAATACCCTTACGTTTATAGGCAAAACTACTAACGTAACAAGAGACACCTACATGAAAATGCAACAAGACACCTACATGGATTAATAAAAGAAAAAAGAAAACGTGAACTCACCCTGCTTGCGACAGTAAAGCGCCACAAGGTATAGGATGCTTATGTTTATAAATGTAGGTTGTTTTAACATTAAATGCACAGCTATTTTCAGGATCCGCTGGACGCCGTCAAACACACAAACCTATTTTGTCCTGCATAAACTATGAAGAATTCGATATAACAGGCTTCTCCTTACCGAGTTGATTCGAGCTTGTTGTGTGTCGAATGGACGCCAGCGTCTCCGGCCAACAGCCGGCTGTCTCTCCCGGTCCAACGAAATCCACGTCAGCGGCACCAATTGATAGCTTTGTTCGTTATTCTCGCGTCCAGGAGAGAAGCCTTAAAAAGGAGTCTCTGAGAAGGTTCAAATGGGTACTTTAATTAAAAAAGGCGCGGTAATGTTACAAGCAGAATATTGTTCAGTGAGAAAAATAGCTGTGTTCTAGGGCTCTTGAGAGTGAAGAAAAGAGGGCGAGAACCACCTTTCCAGCTGTTAAATATCCTCTGCTGGCTCCTCCCTGTGGGCCGGTTGGCACTGCTGGGGGCCGGCCCTCCACGTATTTAATGTCCGTTGTTGCGCATAACAGAGTATTCAGACAATGTACATTCAATATATAGCTAAACACGCCTTTCCATCTCATATTGTCTTTCATGACTTTTCATTTAATACATTTTAAACGCTGTAATCAATACTCCAAAGATACAGGAAATAATTCACGGCAGTTATCATTTCCGGGTGTCCATGTTGTCACATGCTACCCACGTCTGTAAACAAAACGTATTAAAATAAACTGTAGTACCTTCATTTTAATATTCAGCAATAATAATAACTCAACGTCTATATTTATTTATTTTATTTAACAGGGACAGTGCACATTAATGAACAGAAAGAAGCTATTTTTCATCTGTAGTCCCTGGACAGATTTTAAAAGTCAACCTAAAACACATTTCATTTTAAACAAGTAAATACAATACATTTAAAACATGCAACATACATTACTGGGATACTTAAATAAAACAATTTAAAATACAGAACATTAAAACAAAAGAACATGTTAAAACACAGGCAGTGGATTGTAAGGAGCAGAATATTGGGTCAGTGTTGGCAGAGCTGATTCCTCACTAACCAAGTTTTGATTTAAATAAAGTGAAGTGGTCTGGTCTCTGATTGGAGGTGGGATTGAGTTCCATCACTGAGCAGCTTTAACAGAAAATGAAGACTGACTGAAAGAACTTTTTCTGAGTGGAATAATGCAATCCATAGTTGTGGTGTTAAAATCAGTAGGTCTCGGTGTGCATCACTCCATGTCATTTCACTTCGAAATTCACCTCTATAGGGTTAGGGGTTAATGCTAACCGGAGATGAAGGTTTTTCAGAATAAAAGCTTTACATCAGACATTGTGCGCGAGAACTTCTGTTTTTTCAGTATAAAACAGCATTTAAACTGACGGTATGTTTAAGCTACATTATGCCATCAAAACATTGATTTTAATTTCTAACACGTCACAGAAATCCCAGACAGCAAAGCTGTAATCTGTCAATTTCCGGACAAGAGCCGCGATTACGCAGGGCGTTGCCCGTACATTTATGATTGGTCAAGACTAGCTGAAGAGATACCATGGTTTAGACTTGGTTCTCTTTGGTAGGTGCACAGACTTAGAAAAAAGTCTCTTGGCAACACGATCCTCCAATCAGCATTCGGCCGGCCTGTGGAAGTCCCTCCCTACTCTGGCACCATCATACGTAATTTGTTTTCGCTAACGTTACTACAGAAAAAGTGGAATCTTCGTAAGGCTGCTTCCTAGCTGTGTGTGGGAGTGGAGCTCACCCAAAGCTCAAGGCCGGAGTGATGTGCTGTTTATGAATAACTCTTTGTAGTCTGCACCTGACCTTGCTACATTAGTATTTCAAGCTGAAAACTTTCTTCGGATTAGTGATTGTGTCTATTTATTTTATAGTCATAGCAATCTCATGAGCACAATAAGCATATAATGTAATAATACGAATCCCTCTTGTAATGTTATATACAAATATACTCCACAAATCCCTCCTTTCACACCTTTTAAGGTGTGAATCTAATATGTCTATTTTTCTTTTTACTGCATCTCTGGTATAATTTATGAATCTCTGTAAATTATAAATGGTGTGCTTATTATTTCTAATATTAATGATTTCTATATTAATTGTAGACCTCCTTATTGTCCAGTGTAGCTTCAGAATCTTAATACTTGGCCTGTGCAAACAAAAATAAAACTCCAAAATGTTTAGGTGAACTAAATAACATATTTCAATAGCTCTGAATTTCTGACAAGCATCTATGTTATTCTTAAATCAAATCCTTGAAATCCTATTTAAAATCTAAATATTATCATGAACTACTCATGTTTCTGGTAAAGAAACACACTAATGTTATGGATTCAACATCTACTAAAATCATGATACTGTCAAAGTGAATGATTTCCTTAGTCTCTGCTTCTACCTGTCAGTGCTTAGATATTATCAAGCTGAAAATGAATGCAGACTTCCAACATACTGTCATCAAATGTCTTTATATTATGAATTTAAATTGCCCTTGTGAAACTAGTCTTGAATTCATTGCTCTCCCCATAATGACCTAAAAATAAAGTCTATGGCTTTTACTTCTAATTATTTACCAGGCTAGAGACAGGATGTGGTCTAAATTAAATTCGATCTCATTACATTACTATGTTTTAGCTTAACTTAACTGTAATATGTTCTTTCTACATTTCAAACCCCACTTACTCTAATATATGTTAAAATATCCACATTACAAAATTGTTTCATTATCACAGGTCAACTTCTTTGGTATTCCCTTTCTGGAATTACAATGGTCAGATTTAACATCCGAGTTGGGGCGGCAGGTTTCTTTCAATCCATAAATGAAAAATGTATATTGTGAATTTGACAGCCATGTTGATATAATACATTATACACACACTCCCCCTTTTTACACATGAACTTATGTGTAACAAAATCCTGTTTGGGAAGAAAACCTTCAGGTAATCAGTGATTATAAGAACATACCAAACACTATTCCCACATTTACATCCACCATTTCTCCCGGATGATGCTGCATCGCAATTTTGGACATCGAATTTCATACACCGAAATTGTGCATTCAAATTTTTTTCACTTGAATTTTTGGGATCTGAATTTGAACATTCAAATTTTAATTATTTTCAATGCTATAAATTCGGTGTCTAATACAATTCAAATACTTCTGTCTCTTGTTTGCTTGCCCAGTTACATCTGCAGCCCCCATCATGCCACTGTTCTTGCACTGCTTTGCATTTCATCTCCCCCTTTACAGTCTCTTTGCTGTTTTATGGAGCTTTGGTTCTGGCTGCCACAGGTGGAGATTGTTCTGGATGCAGTCTTGTTGTTGTTGGTTCAGCTCTGGTTCTCTGCAGTGCTTGAATTGGAATAAAAAAGGTGCCAGTACTCTAAATCAGCAACTCTTCAAGTCAATTTATTTATAGAGCCCAAAAACAAGAATTTGGTTCAAAGTCATAGTATATCCTATAATGCTGGTGGGTTTGTCTCTTTACTGTATATTTTAGAAAGGCTCACTGTACTTAAACAAAATGACTCATGGTGCATCTGAGATTAGAGGGGGTGCAGTGGTAAAGTGCTATTTTTATAAGTGGGGAGTGGACCTAACACCCTCTAAGGGGGTCCGGGGGCAAGCTCCCCCGGGAAGATATTTTTTTAACCTGTTAAGGCCGAAGGTCCCCGTCGACGGGGACCCTGGTTTTTTTTTTCACAACACTGTGCCACAGGGCATCTTAATATTTAAAAACCTATTAATGTCTTATACCAGATTAACGAGAAGAATCTCAGCTAACTGACTATATGAACCGTTTTTACAGAAACAAAACATAAGTCTCACAAGAAGCGTTAGCATTAGCCCTTAGCTAAAACGGGCAGATGCTACTTCCGGTACTAACTAGCAAAAACGATCTTTACAACTTAATATTTTCTCCACAAACTACATATCATCTGAAAGCTGATACTCCACAGATTATTTGGTTATAAGTATCATCACTGTAGGACACACACTTACTGAGCTAGCAGCCAGAACAGAGAAGATAAAAAACAGCAATTTTCAAAACCATAACAATAAATGTCTTACCGTTGCTGTTTTGTGATCAAAGCTCTTGTTCAAGGGAATACAAACGCTGTTTAAGGTTAATCCAATGTCTCTTAGTCACTTTAGAATTGTTCCTGATAATCTATCATTACATTCATGGCAGCAGAGTAGTTATAAAGTTTCGCAGTCCGGAGGTAATGCTGTCTCACATGCTGTTTACGCAAACCTCTCTTTACTTGACGTAAGTGTTTAGCGGGACTTACTAACTGTCACTCGATTCTATTGGCTCTAACGGTTCAGAAAAGGTGTCAATCACCCAAATCGACCAATGGGTTCCAAAGATATGATCCTGCGTAGTATAAACTACGCCTGCTCCGGCTCCATTACGCATTACGCAGCCAGAAGGGAGAGCTTCACCACAGAGCAGGTGCAAGAGATGCTAGCTGACGATAGCTATGATCATACCAGATGACTCTTCGTCGGATGATGAAGATCTCCTCCAGCCAGACCTGGATCCGGACAGTAGTGACTCGGATGTTGAACTTCCATCACGGGAAAGGTATGTAATCTCTCTGTTTTTATATATTATGTGGTTGGTGAGACTGCGTCACAGTGATAGCTTAGCCAAGAAGCTACAGGAATGATTAGGCAAAATGCTAAATAGTGTTACTTGCCTTTTTGGAGTTACATTTTCTAAATGAATGGCCAGTGAATGAATATATATATATATGTTTACTTATTTATTTGTTGTAGTATTATTCATTTATTGTCCAATATTATCCTTTTTATGTATTGCTTTTGTGTTTGGTGGACCTGCATCACAGTGTTAGCTTAGCCAACAGGAATGATTAGCCAAAATGCTAAATAGTGTTACTTGCCTTTTTGGAGTTACATTTTCTAAATGAATGGCCAGTGACTGAATATATATATATATGTTTACTTATTTATTTGTTGTAGTATTATTCATTTATTGTCCAATATTATCCTTTTTATGTATTGCTTTTGTGTTTGGTGGAACTGCATCACAGTGTTAGCTTAGCCAACAGGAATGATTAGCCAAAATGCTAAATAGTGTTACTTGCCTTTTTGGAGTTACATTTTCTAAATGAATGGCCAGTGAATACATGTATACATGTATAAAATTATTCATTTATAGTCCAATATTATCCTATAAGTATAAGCCAGTGAATTAATCGAATCTCTTTGTTTTTCCACATTTGTTAGATGGGGTGTGACCCCAGCAGGACAACGCCACACACCCAGAAGACTTTCAGGGAGCAGCTTGCTGCAGAATTGTTGGAGTTTGCTGAAGGCCCTGCTGAAGGCCCTGCACCTCCACCACCCCCTCATCCACCACCACCCCCTCCACCACCACCACTCCCTCCTCCACCACTCACATGCATGCCCGAGTATTATGGGGAAGATGCCACCAAGGTCAGGAAGAACTGCAGGAGGTGCCTAGATGCTGGACTCAAAAGGGTGAAGACACATGTGTACTGCAGGAAGTGCCAGGTCCCTCTGTGCTTCACTGTCAACAAGAACTGTTTCAGGGAGTGGCACGACCTAAATACTGGAACATTCAGGTAGGTATAAAGTTCAGGTAGGTATAACATTTTGCGAGTGTTTATTTAAAAAAAAAAAACGTGTTGTTTTTATATACCTAGTGTGATTTTATTGTATAGTACGTTGGTAAAATGTTTGTTTTTACATGCCTATAGTGTGTTGGTAAAATGTTTGAAATAAATCTGCCCCAGTTGGAGTCAAATGTTACATGTTTCCAGTATACCTACACACAATGTAGAGTGCGTTGGTACAGTTACATACACACACAGCTACACTTACACATACACACCTACACGTACCCACACAGCTACACTTACACATACAGCTACACTTACATACCCACACAGCTACACTTACCCACACAGCTACACTTACCCACACAGCTACACTTACCCACACAGCTACACTTACCCACACAGCTACACTTACCCACACAGCTACACTTACATACACACACAGCTACACTTACACATACAGCTACACGTACACATACCCACACAGCTACACTTACACATACACACCTACACACACACCTACACTTACACAAATATTTGTAATATTTTTTTAAATATTTTTAAGAATTTTTTTTGAGTGGAATGAATACCTATAGTGATGATTCAATGTAATACAATTCTTTTTATAGTCTGGTACCTGAAAAAGGTCAAATGGCACTGATGGAACCAAATGTGCCCAAAGCTTATTCCGCCTGGACTTTATTTTCATAAACCTCTCTAAAAAGGTCAAATGTCACTTGTTTTGCCTCAATCCTGATACAGGGTACTTATTATATGTTATACTTTGGATTCCTAAAGCTTTTAGGCTAGTAACCCATCATTCAAGGTTGGTCTTCACTATAAGTAATGAGTTTTCTTTAGGCGGAGACAGGAATTTACATTTGTTTGCCATGTTCCATCTGAATTTACTCTGACACAGAAACATCTATATTGATTCTGACACTTCTACATCCAACTCACAGATGTAACCTTGCTTTGATAACAAATGATATTCATATAAACCTTTTAGAAGTGAAGTTATAGTCATTTGTTCTGGGAATGTCATTTTCGAGCCTGAAACCTGAAAAACAGGCTCGGGGCTTTACAGGTTAAATATTGAAGTTAAATGCATCAATCTGGTGCACTTTCAGAGCAAAATTAATAGATCTATGGATACACCTCTCAACATCCACCTGAAACAGAACTGTAAACAGATTTACTTTTTCTTTATAGATATTTTACAAATCACTCCCCTTTTAAACTCTATTCTTGTTTTACTGTCACATAGTATTTCCTTTTTAGTGAGTTACTCAGATGAGTACCAGGAGACAGCGTTTGGTACTCTGGTACAATTGTGGTGAAGGCATCTGAGTTAGATGTATTCGAACTAAAATGTCTACAGGTATAGCAGAAGATGGCATCTTTTTTACAGGAAATTCCAGCCAATCTCTGTTTTCAAACCATGAGCTGCAAAATTAGCGCCTTACCCGACTGTAAAGGTGAGTTGGGAACTTGTTTAAATATACCGGGGCAGGCTCTGTTTTGCCGAGGTCCTCTGGCACTTGCGGGCCGGCGAGGTGCCCCAAACACCTCCACCCCTCGGCGGCGTCATGACGCATCTACTGAGTACCGCCGTGCCGGTACTCCGTAAGAAGTAACGGTACCAGATGGGTACTCACCGGTACGCAGTACCGGTGAGTACCGGCTCAATTCAAGCACTGGTTCTCTGTCTGTTCGATGGAGAAGGATGAGTCTACTGCTTGGGTTAGGTCTTTTGTCTGCTCTGGAGGATCAGGGTCTTGGCAGTCTGACAGGCAGAGGGAGAGTCCAGGTCTCGGGACGCATTACCTATAGATATTCTAGCACACTGAGGTTAAATAAATCCAACCCTTTCCACTCAGTCTTTTTCTAATCACACTCTCCGTATTGGTTGTTAAATGCCATCTTAACAACAAAATGAATGTCTCCTAATGATATAGAGCAACATTACATTTTTATAGATATCAGGGAATTCAATTTATAAAATTATTATTTAAGTTTATATTACATTGTTGCAGTTTCTTCATCATATAATCAGACACACAGGTAATACCTGATTTATATTTCAACTCTATACTTAACCTGTTAGGCCCCGAGCCTGTTTTTCAGGTCTCAGGCTCGAAAATGACATTCCCAGAACAAATGACCATATCTTCCCTTCTAAAAAGGGTTAAATTAATAATCTTTTTTCTCAAAGTAATGATAAACCTGTGAGTTGGATGTAGAAAGGTCAGAATCAATATAGATGTTTTGAACATGGTAAAAAAACTGTAAATTATAGTGTCTGTCCAAAATATATGTTGTACTTATAGTGAAAACTAACCTTGGATGATGGGTTAGTAGACTAAAAGCTTTAGAAATCCAAAGTACAACATATAATAAGTACCTTGTATCAAGATTGATGCAAAACAAGTGATATTTGACCTTTTTAGGCAGATTTAGCAAAAGAAACCTCTTCTGGGGCCATTTGGGTGGATTTTCATTATCTCTGGCCCCCCTTGTTCGATTTTGACATGTGACATCTCTTTCTGACTGTTAGAGCCAATATAATCTAAGGGAAATCGTCCCGCACACACTGATGTTAAAAAAAAAGGTAGCCTCTCTGTGCATGCTAGCTTGCCTTAGAGGGGAGAAATATCGCTGCTCTGATATCAAGCAACGGAAAAGCTGTTTTATTGCTTATGGATTATCAGAACATTTCAAAGGGGACGCAGTCACATTGGATTAACTACACCATCGTTTTATTGCCATTGAAGACCAGTTTAGACCAGACAAAGACGAAGGTAAGCCATGTTAGCGTTGTGGGCTACCTAGCGCCACTTGTTTTGATGTACGTGTTGTTGTTTGTATCTTTCAGTGGGCACCGTTAGATTCTGTGTCTCCTTGCGATCATAAACGATGTGTTGGATGTGCCCCTAGGATCAGTAATAAGGGAGCTAGGAGTGATTATCGGTGCAGTAATAGGTTAGCATTTTTCGCTCAGGGGTCATTTCGATGCATCTTATGAGACTTGTGTTTTGTTTTGGTAAAAATGGTTTGTATCGTCAGTTAGCTGAGATTATTCCCGTTAATCTGGTATAACACATTAATAGGTTCTTAAATATTAAGATCCCCTGAGACAGTGTCGTGAAAAAAAAAACTAAAGTACCCGCCGGCGGGGACCTTCGGGCTTAACAGGTTAAGAGTTTAAAATAGGATCTATATGTTTTAGCTCCAGGAAGTCCATATTCGGGTCAATGTTCAATACTGCAGGCTAAGGCTAACATCAATGCTGCCTCATACTAGCTGTGCTAACTGAGCAGTTTATGGTTTAACTAGCAAATAATTCGCACGCGTAAGCTTTTATGTCGACACATGGTGCTGTGTAATGTGATGCAAAAGCTGAAATCATTTTAAAAGCACTGTAAATGTCTTGAATACATTATAGGTATAGTAGGCTATATGGCCCAGCACATGAACAAGTGTAAATGAACGTTGATCCGACTGGTAGGCCTAATAAATTGGTATTTTGTTAGAATCAGTCCAAAAGTAAACATAATATAGGCTATGACACGCATTGTTTTGATTTGTGTGGCTAGAATAAATCGAAACAACTATGAACTAGTTTAAGCCTAAGAAATTCCAACTTGTATAAATGTAAGAAAGAAAAGCAGGCAAGAAAATAATTTTGCCTATACCTGAAAGCGGGATCCCATGTCGGATGGTAAGAGAGAGACTGTGTGAACAAGTCAATGTTCATGTAAAGTTCAGTTCGTTAAATGCTGTGCTTGTATGGTCCTTTTCTCTCGATGTGAGTGTCACTAATCAGAGTCGTTTTATCACTCATTGGCTACCCGACGCTTGTAAAATTCCTGGGCATCTTCAGGTGAGTCGAATGTGAACGTTTGTGCCTCAAGTTACCACCTGACGGACGGGATGCATCAGACGGAAGCGTACACCCTTCTTGTAAAGAGCCTGTTTCACGCCGTTGTAATCCGTGCGTTTCCTCGCCAGTGCAGAGCTCAGGTCGGGGTAAAACCTCAGAGGGGATCCCCGGAAATTCACCTCATGGTTCCTGGGCCACCATAGGGCTGCCTCTTTCTGTTGAAAGCGAAGAAATCGCAGGACGAACGGTCTTAATGGTTTCCCGTCTTTTGGTTGTGTGGCAAGTGAACAGTGTGCTCTCTCCAGCTCCGGTGGTTCGGGAAACACATCAGGACTCACGCATTCTACCAGGAGCTCGGCAATGAATTTCACCGGGTCCTTGCCGTTTTCTCTGCCCTCCTGAATGTTCACTATCCTCAAGTTGGATCTGCGTGACCCGTTTTCAATGTCGTCTATATGATCCAGCAGGGTTTGATTCTGGGCTTGGAGAGCTTTGATTGTAGCTTCAGCTGAGGTCAATCGTTCAAAATTCTCTCCGGCCATAGTCTCTGTAGCCAAAAGGCGGGCTTGGAATGAGCCGACCGTGTCCCGGAGGCCACCCACAATTGTCTCAAGTGGCTTTAAAGACTCTTGGATCAGATGAGACATTGTCCTTTAGACCGGCTCTTTGCTTCCTCAGCTCGTCCACCAGTTTCTTCATGGAGATGGATTCAGTAGTAGCAGTTAGGCTACCGTTGGCATCTTCGCCGCCATTAGAAGTTGTTGCCCAGGCTGAGAGTTTGCTTGCTATGCTAGTACGAGTTGCCGCAGGGGTCTGTGCACCGTGTTTCTTATTAAGTTTGGAGCTGATCATTTTGATAAACACATTTTTTTTTACACCAAAAACTGCCAAACAAGTTCACAACGAGCTGTGATAGTTTTATAGAGGAAACTCCAATGTTTTAAATAGAAACATTGACAATGTGATCGGGAGAATTGATGCCCACGTCTTTACTCTCACATCGTCAACCGGAAGTTGCAGTAAGGACTTCTGGTCAAGATGGACAATGTTTCCTTCAATAACAACACAGTGAACGGCTCTTGCAGGATTTATTGATAGTTAGGAGGGGTCCAGTGACCAGTGGAGGGGATGCGCCCAGAGTGATGATCTGTCCCAGGTAGTGCTGCGTACCTGGACTCACATTCAGGTTCAGGTCCGGACTCAAGTCCAGAGGTTCAGGTTCAGGTCCGGACTTATAAGTCCGGACCTGAACCCATGGCTTGTGTCAAGTTGTGTGAGTAACTAAAGTGAACTTATTGTGAGCTAATTATCAATTGAAAATTAACTCATAATCAACTCAAATTCAAACTCATCAGGTTTATTGTGCTCCCTTCCAACTTGTGTCTACATTTCTCTTCAAAGTACAAATGTAAATAAAACACTTTTTGCCACTTAGTCTACAAATGACTTATGACAGCAACTACAGTGAACTACTACAAAGTTCAAACATTTATTTCATTTACCAAACTAAAGTAACCCTGAGCTGACTGAGCCTAAATCCCTAAAACGTTGCTGAAAGGTAGAGTGTAGAGTAGACTATACGCATTACACTGTTACACACCTACTATACAGTATAGGCTACACTGTAGTGACTGTACAGTCAGAGTGTACTGTACTGTCTGTACACCATGTATTTTCTACAACTCTACATGTGTACATTATACAGTACATAGTGATGTACATACATACTGTTAGAAATTAAAATCAATGTTGATATGGCGTAATTTTGAATTAAATACACTATTTAATTTAAATCAGTTTTATTCTGAAAAAACCGGAAGTTCACACTATTAACTTAATACTTGTATTCTGACAATTCTTCACTTCCGGTTAGCATTAGCATGTGGCGAAATGCTACGTTTTCAAACCGTGAATCGAAGGTGAAATGACATGTGATGTTGTACACTGAGCACACTGGGATTAGCACTCATTTATTGACACTGAATAACATTTATCAGGGAATGTTTAAATAACCACAGAAACCAGAATAGACGTAAGTGCTAGTTTTTTTGCGAGTCCAAGTACCGGTTCCTGACGTTCCGGTTTTAACCGGACTTGAACCGAAACTTTTTACAAGTCCAGTACCTGTTCGGCGTACCGGTACGCAGCACTAGTCCCAGGGCAGCAGTAAACACATCCGCTTCCCATGGCTGTGCTGGTGTTGGCCCCGCAAGCTGGGCAGGCTGACGCACACACAGAACTGGCTGCGTCCGGCTGTGATGTTCCGGGGCGGGGCCTAGCTGAGTGACTGTTATTATCACTGCTTCCTGTTTGGCACTGTGTCAAAACAGTTATGAATACCTGCTGTTTGTGCTGTAATACAGTATATGGGCCTGCTAACAACACACACTACTGCAGCTCAGCCTGGTTCTACTGTAGCTGAGTCTACTGATGACTTCCTGTGATGTGGTGGAATGACAGCTAAATATCAGCTGTGATCAGAGGTGGAGGTGCTCATTTGCAGGCTGCTTGTATCATACTGCAAACATTCCAGTTGTTTACTCTCAGCCTCACTTCAACTTCTCTCCTGCTTCGTGGGGGAGTTCAAAGCTGACCTGATTTTTTTCTGGCTGAAAAATACAACACCTGCAGACTGAAAGACACAATACATCTCTATATCTGGCACTGCCTAGATATGTGTCTGCAGTCATCCCCGATGGGTACGGGCCACATACATCCAGCCTTATCCTGAGTGAAAGTCTCAGAAAATCCAACAAAGCCGGAGTCTCTGCCTCCAAACCATCTTTCTGTCACTTGCCAATAATCCAGATAGTACAAGTCTATACATCACAGCATAATGCTCTTTCATTGTACACAGCCTTGTTGGACATGATGTGTGGCTCTTTTGTGCAGAGCCGTCACAAAAGTACATTCACTGAGTGCAAAACCTCCGACTGTCCCGCAGATACCACAGACTGTGTCCCGTCTTCAAACCGGAGGACACAACAGTGTCATTGTCCTTTGGCTGAGGTTATAGAGGCATTATGGCGCTTAAAAAGGCATTTCATTAACTTTTGCACCACTATTACAAATTGTTCTGTCATGACATGTCCAGCACAGAGGCAGCATGTATTCAAAGAACAAAAGGCTCATAACTGATCAGAAGGAAGGAACTGTGGAAAGAACTCTTCTTAGAATCCCCATGCTGCATATGATGGCACACACTGCAACTTCAGGCATCTCCTTTCATGATTTAACAAATGACAAGAATGTATTTGTTCATTCATTTTAAGGCAAAGGAATAACGTCGGGTTACGTAGTGTAACCCTTGTCATATTAGCACAGGCGGAGCCCTCTACTGGACTCTATGGGTACTCTCTTACCCCGCAAGCATTCTCCCACTGAGACTTCTATAGACGTAGCACTGTCATCCAACAATATTCCACCCTACTGCCCCTGACCGGCTATTATGGTCAGCAGCTGCTGCCCCACCTTCTCCTTTAACCCGGTTGTAACCGAGGAGAAATCTGGGCTGTGGCTGACAGAGCACACCCTGCTGCGCTTACCTCGCAAAAAGTGTGCTCAAAAAACAGTGCCGGGGGACCCCCCCCACCCTGGATGGGGAGAGCCCCCTCGGCCCCGAAAGGGCTTACCTCCCTGAATCCCTAAGGATAATAGGGAGAGCGCCAGAGCCCCTGCCCCACACTCAAACACTAACCCCATGCCGAGTGTGTGGACTAAAGTGTGGAGGGCTCCCCCCCTCCTGCTCTCGGCAGGAGGAGAGCAGCCCTTCAGCCCAGTAAGGGCCCAGTGCGCCACCCCCGCCCCTCCCGGGACCCTCCGAAGGCCCGAGAACAGTGAAGGCGCATTACGTCCGGGGAGGGGGTCAGATGCCAACTGACCCACAACCCCCCTCCCCCCTACCAGTCCTGTGTAGACGAGGAGAAAGAGCCCGACATGTCCAAGAGATAAAACCTTATGAAGGGGCCTGGCGTCGACCAAGACGCCGCTGTGCATATATCCTCCACACTCACACCGTTGAATAAGGCTGTTGACGCAGCCACAGCCCGTGTGAAGTGTGCACGAACCCCCGTGGGGCAGGCTCTCCCTGCCTGTCCGTAGGCATGTGCAATGCACTCGCAGAGCCAGCCTGCCAGGCGTTTCTTGGACAGAGCTTTCCCGATCACCCCGCCCCCGAAGCACACGAACAGCTGTTCGGTGCGTCTAAGGGCAGCCGTGCGCTCTACATAATATGCTAGCGCACGCACGCACCAATCCAATCCAATCCACTTTATTTGTATAGCACAGTTTAAAAACAGAGGGTTTGCCAAAGTGCTTCACAATGAACATAACATTATAATAAAATATAATATTACACGAATAGATAAAAAAAGCACACATAAGAATAAAAACAAGGCACATAAAGGCCATGGACAGACAGTGAAAGCATACAAATAGGTATGACATAGCTCAGCTCAGACTGACTGGTAAGCGAGGGAAAATAGGTGGGTTTTTAGGCGGGACTTAAAAGCTTCAAGAGTGGGCGACAATTTAACATGAGGGGGCAGGTCGTTCCAGAGCCTGGGGGCTACCGATGAGAACGCTCGGTCTCCCCTGGTCTTTTTCTTTGTTTTTGGGACTATCAGCCGCAGCTGATCAGCCGACCTCAAAGCCCTTGAGGGGGTGTACACCTGTAAGAGGTCGGAGATGTACTCTGGGGCCAGCCCATTAAGAGATTTAAAAACAAACAATAAAATCTTAAAATGGACTCTAAAATGGACAGGAAGCCAGTGGAGCGAAGCCAGAACTGGTGTGATGTGGTCAAACTTGCGGGTTCCTGTGAGCAGCCGTGCCGCAGCGTTTTGTACCAGCTGCAGGCGGGCTAGTGAAGTCTTATTTAGGCCGGCATAAAGTGCATTACAATAATCTAAACGAGTTGAAACAAAGGCATGAATTACACGCTCAAAGTTTAAAAAGGATACAACTGGTTTGATTTTGGACAGGAGCCTCAAGTGATAAAAACTGGATTTAACCACAGAGTTTATCTGTTTATCTAATTTAAAAGCACTGTCGATTTTGACACCCAGATTTGTGACCATGGGTTTTGCATACTGTTGCAGGGAACCCAGGTCAATGGAAGGGACATCACCATTTGGTCCAAACACAATTACCTCCGTTTTGCTCTCATTTATATTTAAAAAGTTTAGCGCCATCCAGGCCTTTATGTCATTAAGACAGTCAACCAGGGGCATCAGAGAGCTAGTGTTTTTTCTTAGGGGTAGATATAATTGGGAGTCGTCCGCATAAAGGTGGTAGGAGACGCCATATTTTCTAAAAATCAGTCCAAGGGGGAGAAGGTATAAGGAAAATAAAATAGGCCCCAAAATAGAACCTTGGGGAACTCCACAGGATAAGGGGGCAGAAGAGGATGTAAAGTCACCAAGCGTAACAGAGAAAGATCTCTTGGACAGATAGGACCTGAACCACTCTAAGGCAGCGCCCCTGATACCCACACAGTGCTCTAGACGAGAGATAAGGATGGAGTGGTCAATCGTATCAAAAGCAGCTGTGAGGTCTAAGAGCATAAGGATGGCAGAGTCACCAGAGTCTGTCGTGACCAGGAGGTCATTGAACACTCTTAGAAGGGCAGACTCAGTACTGTGAAGCGCTTTAAAACCGGATTGAAAAATATCGAAAATATTGTGTGCATGTATAAAAGACTGCAGCTGTAAGAGTACGGTTTTCTCAAATATCTTTGAAATAAAAGGAAGCTTCGAGATGGGTCTGTAATTAGAGAGGACAGAAGTGTCCAGATTAGTTTTCTTTATCAGGGGTGCCACAACCGCTTGTTTGAAATAATCTGGCACAGAACCGGACTCTAGGCTGCTATTTATAATGTTATGGACATTAGGTCCAATAGTGTTCCATACCTCTTTAAAAAGTCGAGCAGGGACTGGGTCTGTGGGACAAGATGAGGGTTTTAATTTAGCAACAATGTCACTGAGAGATGACAACGACACAGGTTCAAACTGCTGGAAGACAGCAGTGCATGTGAGGTCAATGGAGGGGTCAAAAGAGGGTGGTGAGATACTGGCTCTAATAGTGGAGATCTTGTCTATAAAGTAGCAGAGGAATTTTTCACACATCTCAGTTGAAGCATCAATACAAGTGGATAAAGGAGAGTTTAACATAGCATCGATTATTTTAAAAAGAACACGAGGTTTGTTTAAATTACTAGAAATAACATCAGAAAAGTAACTCATCTTTTCAGCTTTTACAGTGCTCTGATACTTTCTCCAACTCTCTTTCAAAATGTCACGAGTTACATGAAGCTTGTCCTTCTTCCACCTGCACTCAGCCTGCCGGCACTCACGCCTGGCAGCACGAGTGACGTCATTGAGCGAGGGTTCAGATTTAACTTTGGGGCGCATGAGTTTCAGGGGAGCAACAATGTCAAGAGCTCCAGTGCAGGAAGAGAGAAAGGCTGAGGTTAATAGCTCAGTGCTCTGCACCGGGCAGAGGAGGTGCAGTTTAGCTTCCCTGGTCCCACATGGAGGGGAAGCCTAAAACCCCCTAACTGAATAGCCCTTGACCTGAACGCACTCCTTAGGCTTTTGGGCACAAAGGAGGGGTTCGGTCTGATTGTCGCGCCGCTCCGGTCACCCCGAATCTGTAAACAGCTCGGGTGCACCGACAGAGCAGTTAACTCAGACACTCTTTTTGCTGACGTTAAGGCAAGAAGCAAAGCTGTCTTCCACGACAGTGCTTTTAGGGAGGAGAGCTCCAGAGGCTCAAATGGTCCCGAGGCCAGAGCCTCGAGCACTAGGGGCAGGTCCCACTGCGGGGTGGAGGCGTGCACTACTGGGCGCAGCCTCCTGACCCCCTGTAAAAACCGCGACATCAGTGGTTGACTAAAGGCTGACCTGCCGCAAAATCCCTCATGGCAGGCCGAGAGGGCTGCTGCATACACCTTCACTGTTGAATGCGCAAGCCCTCTGTCCACCAGTGACTGTAAGAAGGATAAAATAGAGCGTAACTCACAAGATAGGGGCTCTATTCTCCGCTCCTCACACCATCGCTGGAATCCTAACCACTTTGGCCTGTAACAGGCTGTGGTGGATCCAGCTCTAGCTGCCTGGATAGACTGAATAACGCTGTCAGACAGTCCACCCTGTCTCAGCCTGTCCCTCTCAGGAGCCAAGCCTGGAGAGGACGGCCGAGAGTGGGTAACGCCCCGATTGCACCTGCCTCTTGAGACATCGCCCCCCAGAACTGGGGAACCGCCCAGGGCTGGCCCACCTTCATCTGTGTCATCTCTGAGTACCACGGCGCCCCAACGCCATCCGGAGCCACTAGGATGACTGACAGACGTTCTCGCCTCACTCTCCCCAGGAGGGGGAGAATGAGAGGCAGCGGTGGAAAAGCATATAGCAGCTTCCTTGGCCATGGCTCGTGTGCAAACGCGTCCACCCCCAAGGGTGGGTCGTCGCTCCGAGCCACGGAGAACCACAGGGCACAGTGGCTGTTTCGCCGGCTGGCGAACAGATCCACTTCCGCTCTCCCGAACTGGGCCCAGATCTGCTTCACCACCTTCGGGTGAAGCACCCACTCGCCCGGCAGGGGGCCGCCCCTCGACATGAGGTCGGCCCCTCTGTTCTCCAGTCCCGGGATATGGAGGGCTCTCAGAGATAACACCACCTCTGAAGCCCATAACCACAGTTCCTCCGCTGTGGTCAACAAGGCGGCGGATCGAACTCCGCCCTGCTTGTTGATATAAGCCACTGTGGTGCTGTTGTCGCTCCTGACCATTACATGTTCCCCCTGAATTAGGGGCCTGAAATGCCGGAGGACTAACACTACAGCCCGTAGCTCTAGGAGGTTGCTGTGTCGAGACTCTGTTAGAGCCCAGCGCCCACCTATAGCCCTCTTCAGGCAGGTCCCTCCCCATCCTGTTCCGGATGCATCCGTGAACACTGGCGACCCGTCCCGCCGCAAAACTCCCCGTGAAGGGAAGATTCGCCAATGGAGGGTCGACACAGAAAGGGCCGATTATTTACTGAGGACCCTGAACGCACCGCCGTACGCTGCGCGCTCCCTCAAAATTCTGTTTTCACCCCTACGGTGAACATCATTAATCGGAGTTGTTACAACCCGGCTCCTGGGCTGCAACATAAAGCGGGGAGGCGAGACGAGGGGTATGATAAATAATGTTCATTTATTCCAAAACAAACAAGTAAACAAACAACAAGAACCGGCAACAGGTCCCTGACGCTGCACAGGACAAGTGCCCAGAGAAGACAGAGCGACTTAACGGCTGGGCTCCTCCTATATCCTCTTCCTTTCCAGGTGTAACTCATCCGGCAGGTGCGCCTCATCAGACAGATTGCAGCTGGAACCTGCAATCACACACAAAACCACACACACAACCAGACGGCACCCCACGTGGTGTGGAGGGGTCGTCACACTCCCCCCCATAAGAAAGGAGTTCCCCTAAGAACACCGTTAAGTACCCGAATAGCTAGGAGCTCTTCTCCGATATTCCGGCGTGGACAGAAAACGAGTCTGACCAGTCCCCTGACCCTGCACCGGGAAGAACCCGGAATGTCCCTCCAGAACCCGCAACCTAGACCCTGGCAACAAACCCAAGACCTGACCCCCAGGATGCTGCCGAACTGCCCCACCCGTCCGACATGCGTGACATGACCCAACATGCAGAGACACATCTCTCCTCAACCCAGATGTCCAGACTGCCCATGCGCTTTTCTGAGGACCTCCTCACGAAATCTGACAGGAACCACAATCTGATATACTGGCTCACCCATGAAGCCTTTCCCACGTGACCACCACTTTCTGACCAGCAATCCCCCTTGCAGCTGACAAGCCCTGGTGACACCATTTCCATCCCCGGTGGAGAGAACTGCCTCAAAAAACGGACTGAGAGAGACATCCGCTTTCTGCTCCATCACCAACTCACTGCGGGATACCGACAACAACCAGTCAGGAATAACCACCGAATCTCTCGCACTGACCTCTTCACCCTGCTCAGATCCCTCCTGTGCACGGCTCACAGCCCGTGTCTCAGAGCAAGCCACCAACACTGCAGGAGAGCACTTAACATTCTCCCCTGCCTTAATAGTCACAGTGGGTGAAGATGACTGCATGGTAGGCGGTGGTCCCTCAGCCCACACACGGCTGCCAGCCAGGCCGTTACCCAGGATAACATCCATACCACCAATCGACATTACAGGACGGACCCCCATGGCGACCTCACCCTGCACCAGACCTGAGTTAAGCACCACTGAATGCAGAGGAACAGGCACAACAGTCATTCCCATACCTCGCATCCGGACAAACTCCCCAGTTCCAGATTCTTCAGAAAACGGTAACACAGAGCTCAGAATGTATGAGTCATACGATGCCGTGTCTCTCAAAATCTTTACCGGCACGCTGATATCACTTCCCACCAATGACACGTATCCGGTTGACACAAATGCCGAAAACACTGGGTCCTTCCACCCGCATGGCTCATCAATCTGCTGACAGGGAGAGATGACAGGTAACGGCACCACAGACACAGCACAAGCAGCAGAGTTAACCTGGCCTACACAGTTCCCCCTGCTAGCCTTAGCTTTGGGACAGTCAGCCTTCCAGTGCCCTCTCTCCCTGCAGTAATGACAGATTTCCGAATCTCCCAGTGGCGGACCTCGTATCTCACGCTCACCCCAGTGCGGTTTAGCTTTCTCTTCCCATCTCCCTGCACGATACATACCCCCTTCATCCTGGACCCTGAAGTTGCGACCGCCCCTGTGCGTTAGCACATAGTCATCTGCCAGAGCAGCAGCCTCTGCAGCAGTCTTCACTTTGCGCTCGCTGATGTAAACCACAATGTGGCTGGGCACAGCATTTTTAAATTGCTCCAACACCATCAACTCACACAATGCGACATACGTATCCACTTTCAAGGAGTTACACCACCTACCGAAAGAGGTAACCAGATCCCTGGCAAACTCAACATGTGTCTGCCTGTCAGACATCTCCCAGGACCTGAACCTCTGTCGATAAGCCTCAGGGACCAACTCGTAAGCCTTCAACACCGCAGTTTTAACCCTCAGATACACTTTGCTGTCCGCCATCGTTAAAGCAGAATAAGCTTCCTGGGCCCTACCCGCCTCTCTGAAGAACCAGCACCTTACCGTGGTAGAGAGGTTTGTGTGCCCTGATGAACCTGGGGGCTGTGTTGTCTGGAACCTTGTGTTCCTGGTAGGGTCTCCCATGGCAAATTGGTCTCAGGCAAGGGGCCAGACTAAGATTGGTTCAAAAGACCTCATGAAAGAAACAAGAACAAGAAGTGAGGATACCCGGCCCGGAGGAAGCCCGGGGTCCCCTTCTGGAGCCAGGCCCAGAAGGAGGACTCGTCGGCGAGCGTCTGGTGGCCGGGCTTGCCACGGAGCCCGGCCGGGCCCAGCCCGAAAAGGCAACGTGGGCAACACCTCCGCTTCTCCGTCCCGCGGGCCCACCACCTACGGGAAACATCGATGGGGTCGGGTGCGCTGCCAGAAGGGTGGCAGTGAAAGCGGAGGGTCTCGACGGACCAGACCCGGGCGGCAGAAGCTGGCTTTGGGGACGTGGAACGTCACCTCTCTGGGGGGGAAGGAGCCGGAGCTTGTGCGGGAGGTGGAGCGGTACCAGTTGGATCTGGTTGGGCTCACCTCTACGCACAGCGTCGGCTCTGGAACCTTACTTCTGGATAGGGGTTGGACTCTATTCTTCTCCGGAGTTGCTCAAGGTGTGAGGCGCCGGGCGGGTGTGGGGATACTCACAAGTCCCCGGTTAGGTGCTTCGTTGTTGGAGTTTACCCCAGTGGACGAGAGGGTCGCCTCCCTACGCCTGCGGGTTATGGGGGGGAAACTCTGACTGTTGTGTGTGCTTATGCACCCAACAGCAGTTCAGAGTATTCGGCCTTCTTGGAGACCCTGGAAAGAGTCCTGTATGGGGCTCCTGAAGGGGACTCCTTAGTCTTGCTGGGAGACTTCAACGCACATGTGGGCAATGATGGAGACACTTGGAGGGGTGTGATTGGGAGGAACGGCCCCCCTGATCTGAACCGGAGTGGTGGTTTGTTACTGGAATTCTGTGCTAGTCATGGATTGGCCATAACAAACACCATGTTCGAACATAAGGATGCTCATAAGTGTACGTGGTACCAGAGCACCCTAGGCAGAAGGTCCATGATCGATTTCGTTATCGTATCATCGGACCTGAGGCCGTATGTTTTGGACACTCGGGTAAAGAGAGGGGCGGAGTTGTCAACTGATCACCATCTGGTGGTGAGTTGGGTCGAGTGGCGGGGGAAGCCTCTGGATAGACCTGGTAAGCCCAAACGTGTAGTTCGGGTGAACTGGGAACGTCTGGAGGAGGCCCAAGTTCAGGAGGCCTTCAACTCACACCTCCGGCGGAGCTTTTCGGGCATTCCTGTGGAGGTTGGGGACATTGAACCAGAGTGGTCGGTGTTCAAAGCCTCTATTGCCGAAGCCGCGGTGGGGAGCTGTGGTCTCAAGGTCCTAGGTGCCTCAAGGGGCGGTAACCCTCGAACCTCGTGGTGGACACCGGTGGTCAGGGAAGCCGTCCGACTGAAGAAGGAGGCCTTCAGGGATTTGTTATCCCGGGGGACTCCCGAGGCAGTTGCAAGGTACCGACAGGCCCGAAGGGCAGCAGCCTCATCCGTGGCCGAGGCAAAGCAGCGGGTGTGGGAGAAGTTCGGAGAAGACATGGAGAAGGACTTTCGGGCGGCACCAAAGTTGTTCTGGAAAACTGTCCGACACCTCAGGAGGGGGAAGCAGGGAACCATCCAAGCTGTGTACAGTAAGGATGGGACGTTGTTGACCTCAACTGATGGAGTGTTGGGACGTTGGAAGGAACACTTTGAGGAACTCCTGAACCCGACAACTCCGCCCTCTATGTTAGAGGCAGAGCTGGAGTATGACGGGGGATCGACACCAATCTCCCGGGGGGAGGTCACTGAGGTCGTCAAACAACTCCACAGTGGCAAAGCCCCGGGGGTGGATGAGATCCGCCCGGAAATGCTGAAGGCTCTGGGTGTTGAGGGACTGTCATGGTTGACACGTCTCATCAACGTTGCGTGGAAGTCGGAAACGGTACCGAAGGAGTGGCAGACCGGGGTGGTGGTCCCCCTTTTCAAAAAGGGGGATCAGAGGGTGTGTGCCAATTACAGAGGCATCACACTACTCAGCCTCCCCGGGAAAGTTTACTCCAAGATACTCGAAAGGAGGGTCAGGCCGATTGTCGAACCTCAGATTGAGGAGGAACAATGCGGATTTCGTCCTGGTCGTGGAACGACGGATCAGCTTTTTACTCTCGCAAGGATCCTGGAGGGGGCCTGGGAGTACGCTTATCCGGTCTACATGTGTTTTGTAGACTTGGAGAAGGCGTATGACCGGGTTCCCAGGGAGTTACTGTGGGAGGTGCTGCGGGAGTATGGGGTGAGGGGGTCTCTACTCAGGGCCATCCAATCTCTGTACTCCCAAAGCGAGAGCTGTGTCCGGGTCCTCGGCAGTAAGTCGGACCCATTTCCGGTGAGGGTTGGCCTCCGCCAGGGCTGCGCTTTGTCACCAATCCTGTTTGTAATATACATGGATCGGATTTCGAGGCGTAGTCGTGGGGGGGGGGGTCTGCAGTTCGGTGGACTAAGGATTGCACCACTGCTTTTTGCAGATGATGTGGTTCTGATGGCTTCATCGGTCTGCGACCTTCAGCACTCACTGGATCGGTTCGCAACCGAGTGTGAAGCGGCTGGGATGAGGATCAGCACCTCCAAATCTGAGGCCATGGTTCTCAGCAGGAAACCGATGGACTGTCCACTCCAAGTAGGGAATGAGTCCTTACCCCAAGTGAAGGAGTTCAAGTATCTCGGGGTCTTGTTCTCGAGTGAGGGAACAATGGAGCGTGAGATGGGCCGGAGAATCGGAGCAGCGGGAGCGGTATTGCAGTCGCTTTACCGCACCGTTGTGACGAAAAGGGAGCTGAGCCAGAAGGCAAAGCTCTCTGTCTGTCTACCGGGCCATTTTCCTTCCTACCCTCACCTATGGTCATGAAGGATGGGTCATGACCGAAAGAACGAGATCGCGGATACAAGCGGCCGAGATGGGTTTCCTCCGCCGGGTGGCTGGTGTCTCCCTTAGAGATAAGGTGAGAAGTTCGGTCATCAGGGAGGGACTCGGAGTTGAGCCGCTCCTCCTTCGCGTCGAAAGAAGCCAGTTGAGGTGGTTCGGACACCTAGTTAGGATGCCACCTGGGCGCCTCCCTAGGGAGGTGTTCCAGGCACGTCCAGCTGGGAAGAGACCAAGGGGTAGACCTAGGACCAGGTGGAGGGATTATATCTCTTCGCTGGCCTGGGAGCGCCTTGGGATCCCCCAGTCAGAGCTGGTTGATGTCGCCAGGGAAAAGAAAGTTTGGGGCTCTCTGCTGGAACTGCTACCCCCGCGACCCGACCACGGATAAGCGGGAGAAGATGGATGGATGGCCCTACCCGTTAGCACACACTGCAGCAATAAGGTGCTATTAGCCTCTGACCACTCTCTGCTCTCAGCCACACGCTCAAACAAGGAGAAAAACGTATCTGGATCTCGTTCATTAAACTGAGGCACAACCCGCAGATTACCGGAGACGTCAAATGTAGTAGCTCTATCAGGGAAATTAGAGGCCTGACTTGCAGCCCCAGCAGGTAAACCCAACCTCCGCTCCTCTAACTCAAGCCTTTTAATTTCTAGCTGCAACAGCAACAGCTCCTTTCTCTGTTCAAAAGTCAGGTCTGTATCACGGCAGCCAGACGTACTGCCACTGTCTCTGCCAGGATCACCAGTATATTTTCCCCCTTTGAAAACACCCAACTCGAACAGATTTGCTCTAACAATCCCCCTTATGTTTTCCTTCATCCTCTTATCCCCAACATCCAAGCGGAAATGTTCAGCAACACCGATCAGCTGCTCACGTGAGAAACCCTCCAGTAACTCCTCTGTAGGCGCTCTCACAAACTCCTCCACACTCTCCATCATGCAAACACGGAGTGCACGTTCACGCTACCACACAACCTACACGCTACCGTGGTCCGTCCCTCTAACTGCCTTCAGAAACTAGCTAAACTCCCCGCTAATCTTCAGGTGGTAGTTATGGCGGGTACTTATGCACTAACTACCGTAAGCTCGGCGAGGCGACCAGCAAACCGGCAACTCCACCCGCAGCCTCGGCGTGCTCCCGAGCTAATAGCTCTAACCACTTTCACACCGCACTAACAGCCCCCCCTACGACCTCCAAGGAAGACTGTACTAGACCTAACAGGGACATATACCACGGTAACTAACGATCTGTGCTCTACTTGCTGCCATACACTCTCCTGTACTTGAACTGCCAAACACTCACCCCCGCAACGCTACTCCCAGCCAATCAGCTGAACACAATGACAGCTGCAGCTGCGTGAAATCCGTCCCCACAACGGACATCCAGTTCGCACACGTTTCCCAGTCCAAAGCGACGAGCCCCCATATGTTACAACCCGGCTCCTGGGCTGCAACATAAAGCGGGGAGGCGAGACGAGGGGTATGATAAATAATGTTCATTTATTCCAAAACAAACAAGTAAACAAACAACAAGAACCGGCAACAGGTCCCTGACGCTGCACAGGACAAGTGCCCAGAGAAGACAGAGCGACGTAACGGCTGGGCTCCTCCTATATCCTCTTCCTTTCCAGGTGTAACTCATCCGGCAGGTGCGCCTCATCAGACAGATTGCAGCTGGAACCTGCAATCACACACAAAACCACACACACAACCAGACGGCACCCCACGTGGTGTGGAGGGGTCGTCACAGAGTCCTCATAGGAGTAGTGCGGTCTACTAAGGTCCCTGAACGCACCGCCACGCGCTCTTTTATGAGTGCGGGCGCTGCCATAATGCAATTCTGGTAACCTGCATTCATTGGAGTCTTAACCCCAGGCTTAGTGTGTTCCCCAACAGCAATATGCCGGCCATAATGCCTCTGTACCCGTATAACATTACGATAGCTTTGTTTACGTTTCATCACACTCATCTGCGCACTCCCACTAGCCTCCTCCCCTACAGGAGCTATGGCTGGGGCGGCGAGTGGGGAATCTGTACAGACATCATGTGTAAGTGTAGCATTGTGGAAACAAAGGACACTTAGACTTGGATACAGATCAACTTTTTCTTTATTTTTAAATTTTTTAAAAGGAATCTGTGCATCGAATAGGGAGGAGGCGGGATTCACCCTCGCGTCCCGGGCGAAGAGATTTTCTCCCCCCGCCGAGACGCTACCTCCCCCCGCCAGTCAGCTTCGGGCTGACGTCGCACCCCACCCGGCCGCTCTCTGCTGATGAGCCTGCCGAGGTCGGGCAGCCCCTCCCCGTGGCTGCCGGTACCACGTGATGGGCCGTTGAGGTGGAGGGCGCCGCAGCTACGGGACCCCCGTGCCGGCGCCTCTCCCTCCGCTTCACTGTCGCACTGCGCTCCCTCGCCTGCATGGAAATGCGTGGAGGAGCGCGTAGCGGGGCCAGCGGTAGCATCCTGCTAAGCTGGACCCTTTCCTCCTCCAGCCGGCTGAAGCGCTGAGTGACCGAGGAGATTGACCCAAAGAGCCCTTCCGTGGATACGGGGGCTCCGAGGAGATCTTCTCGGTCTTTTCTAGATAGGGCAGTGAGTCCCAACCACACGTGACGAGACGCCACTGTGGCCAAGGAAATCACCCGCCCTGCTGCAGCGGCCACGCCATGAATCAGATTATTCATCTGACCTATAGCGCGGTCCGGATAATCGCTCCCATCTTGTGACAGGAGGGCGGGGGCGGCTGCCTGAGGGGTGATCAGGGAGACGCCCAACACGCCGAGATTATTGGCTGCAGCCGCCATTTGCGTACCGAGCTTGAACATCTTGTCCAGATATTCCAGAGTGTATCGGTCCCGGGGCAGCGGGGGCAGGGGTCGCTACCCTCCGCCCAACCCACCGCCCGTGGAAGCAGATGGGCCGCCAGGCTCTCATCAAGGGGGGGCACACCCGCACACGCTGTGTCCGGGCGGCCCTCCACCTTGATGATGCCTGCCATAGCGGCTACTGGGGCCTTCGTCTTAAATGGCTGCTGCCATGTCGCCTCCACACACCGCCATATATCAGGCAGTTGGGGCGAAACGAAGGTTGGTTGCGCTGGATGCACCGGGCCGTAAAACCCCTGTCTCAGGCGGCTTATAGGCCTCGGTGGAAGCGGTGGTGGGAGCGGTAGGCCTACACGCTCCGCTGCCAGGGTCATCACCGCTGGGAAATCCACACGTGCAGACCTGAGAGTCGGACCTCCCGACACCGAGGCGTCCTCGTCCTCCTCCTCCGGAATCGGGGTTGTCTTCTGGCCCCACGGAAGGGAGAATCGGAACGGCACTTCCTCCTCTCCTGACTTGCCCATCTCGACGACGTCGAGATCCGAATCCTCCACCTCCTCCCGCGGAGTCTCTGCTGACAGGAAATGCTGCCCACGATGCTCACGCGTGAGCCGAGGAAGCATCTGGCAGGCTGAGCATGCCGGCGTCGGGCCCATACCGCTCACAGCGTGGTTAGGCCCCATACACAAAAAACAGGAGGGGTGAGGATCCGCTCCCGCGATCAGGTTTGGACATTTCGGGCAGGTCCTGTGGTCAAGAACTGACTCCATTATCTCTCAATTTTCCGTCTTTCTAAGCTCCGTGAAAAACACTTCCGCTTGCTGAAGAGAAAAGGATAATGGTCAGGAGGCGAGGCCTCCTTTTATACAGTGTGATGCGCGCGCATTCAGGTAGGCCCGCCCAGGGCCGGCTACGTCTATAGAAGTCTCAGTGGGAGAATGCTTGCGGGGTAAGAGAGTACCCATAGAGTCCAGTAGAGGGCGGAGCCTGTGAGAGATATAACAGCTTATGAGGAATCACATTTTGTCCTTTCAGAGGTCCCCATGTCCGGGTGACAGTTTTCTGAGCAAGTTAGTCCAGATGTCCTTTTTACAGAAAGTCCTCCCAGGCCACAAGAGACATGTATTGCCATCTTAGTCCTTCCATTTAGATGTGCATGTAAAATCTCTTAGGCGATATGTCCACACGGTCCCCTTCCAGGGCTGCTCTGCTTCCTCTGCATGTGTAAACTGTTGGTGGTGAAGTTACCTTGTGGGAAATGTAGACGCCAGCTTTTGACAAGGAAGAAGAATGCATGGAATAACAAAGACATTTCTCAATGTCGAGGAAGGCTGCTCCAGAGCCACTATTTCAAGGATGCTACGTCATCGAGTCCCGCCGAAGGACTGTTCCAATGTCCAGGATGCTTGGAATTCTACTGAGGCCAGCGTCCTTCGTTGCGAGAAATTTAGAGGCTGCACATGTGTATCCTCCGCGGCCTTAAAATCCCCATAATGCTTTGTGCACGGACCAATTTCCAAATCGTTGGCGGAAATTGCAATATGGTCTAGCTGCGGCCGCGGCAAGTACACGACACATGTCAGATTAAAAACGAATTGCAAATGTTATTGTAGCATTTTAAGCAACTATTAGGCAAATACATTAATAACCTAGTCTATCCGTTTGAGACACAACAGTATAACTTTCAATCCAAATCATTTTGTCAACAAAACGGTGGTTTAGTAAACTTTTTTTAATAATAAAAAATAGGTATTAATGAGATAATCTATTAATTATGTTTGTCTAACTGCTACACATGTATTTATACATAAATGTAGATAGTTGTGAACATCTAAATATAGTTGTTAAAGGTTTTAAGATATACATAATCACATCATGGGGTCATTGAAAGACTCAGGTGCGCTGATTGAGACCGGAAAGTTTGGCGCTTCGGTTTGTTAGCCGCAAAGCTAAATAGGTGCTAACTTAGCACGTAGCAGTAAATAAACAAAACAATCACAGAAAAACAAAAAACTAAAACTCATGGGACCCAAGAAGACCCAGTCGGCTGAGGAGGTCGACGAGATCAAAAAGTCCCTCGACTTTCTACCCGGAGACATCTCTGCTGTCAGGATACAAGAGAAGGGCATCCTGGAACTGGTTTAATACTACAGATTCAGAACGCGGAAAAAGACAAGCGTCTGGAATACCTGGAGAACAGGGTGGAGGACTACACCCGCATAAACAACGTGATCATCACTGGGCTCAAAGTAAAGCCCCGGTCGTATGCCCGGGCTGTGGGCGTGGACGCCGGGGGGGGAGCCTGGGAACTGGATGCTAGCTCCACGGAGCAACAGGTGGCTGCTTTCCTCCAGTCCAAGGGGATACAACTGGATTGCAATAACATCGAGGCATGTCACTTGCTACCCAGGCGGAATCATACTGAGGTTTGTGAACAGAAAACAAAAGACCAGTCTTCTGGAAAGAAAGCCTGTTCTTCCTTACAGGGAAGAAAGCTGAAAGGATCAGATGTCTATATGAATGATAATTTAACTAAGCGCAACGCTGACATAGCTAGAAAAGCACGCTACCTAAAGAAACAGAGACACATTCAAAACACTTGGACTTCAAACTGTAAAATATTTATTAAACTAAATGGAACACCAGAGGAAGCAAAAGTGCTGGTCATCAGGAACGTCATGGATTTGGACAGATACCAGTGATCATCATCATACACCAGACTGTGAGGTAAACGCACACAAAGCCATGGCGCACACTGACGAAACATGCTCATATACATCTGAAGTCAATAGTGACATAACTCAGAGGATAAAGGATAATGATCAATTGGAACTAAAAACATCCGAGTACACTGATCACAAGCTACATGACTTGGAACATGAAACTGATCCGGACAATAACTTTTTCGTCAACAACAACATCTGCTACTACTCAGTGATGCAAACACAGGTATGGTGAACTATTGAAAGCAGAAAAAAAACAGCGTAATATACCATCTGACAAAGGCCTGTGCTATAATGCTTCAATTAACTGGCTATTCTTTATAATATACTCAGATCAATAGGAGACAGAGATGTTAAGTTATAAATCAAGGGTTTGTATTATTATTTACAGCAGGGGTGGGGAACCTTTTTCCTATCAATTTTTACAACATCCTACGAGGGCCTTACAAATGATTGAACTCAACCTCTGCTTAAAAAAAACTAAAATCACAGCCCATTAATTTGGCCTTTCTTTCATGCTCAGCAAAGAAAAAGCAACCTCTTAATCCAGATATCTTACCATGACTCGCGCATGCATGCATGGTTGTGGCATGACCACTAAAACAGAAAGATATGGACACAAGGTGTGCAAATATATTTAGTTTCCTATCCATGTGAACATGATTTAAGTGGGGGGACCTAACCTCCACTAGGAGGGTCCGGGGGCATGCTCCCCAGGGAAGAATTTTTTTTAAATATTGAAGTTAAATTAAAAGCATCAATCTGGTGCACTTTGAGAGTAACATGAGGAGATCTATCAATACATCTCTCAACACCCATATGAAACAGAACTGTCAGCAGATTTTTCTTTTGGGATATTTTACAAATCACTCCCCTTTTAAACTCTATTCTTGTTATTTTTAACAACTTTTTTGTTACTGTCATATAGTATTTTATACTTGTTTTTCATTTAGTCTATAATGTCTCATTAATATCTATATTGATCATATCAAGGTGTGCCTTAAGCTCACTGAGCTGAGGTTATTTGAGCCTCTCAAGAGAGAGCTCTCTTCCACCTGGTTGTAGAAAAGCTCTTTAAATTCGTTAGCATAGCTAGCTAACCAGATGCTAATAACAACAGATCGCCACTGTGCTTACAACTAAAGACACAGCCACGCAAACACTGCGGCATGTGTACGGCTCCTTATGGGTACTGCAATATTTGAAGAGCTGGAGCGGCGTTCCGGTGCTCTCCATCAGCACTCTAGTCTACACTCACTTTCAGACGAGACATAACCACGACACCTTATGCTCGTGTTGTGTTCAAGGAACCTGTCCTTGGCCAGGAAAAACAGGCACTCACTTGTTTAATTATTTTGCGATCTAGATTTCTTCTTCTTTTTTGAAGTGAGAAGTTGTCCGTCAGTCGGTCGGACAGACGGACTGATGGACCCTAACCCCCCCCAAAACGAAAACTCTTCGGTTCACCACGAATTACATCAGCGTTAAAAAAGCGGGAGGCGCCGAAAAGCGACTAATTTGCATCACTATACTACTACACTGATGAACAATACAACCAGAACATCGAATCAAATGGCAAATGATCAATCATCCATTTTAATAGCAGAAGACTGTATGCAAACTTTAACATCAGAGAATATTTACATACATTTACTAATCCATTCAACATAATTGCTATTTCTGAAACATGGATCAAGAACGAAAAGGACATAGACTTTGAGCTGGATGGATATGAGCTCAGATACAAAAATAGATCAAATAAGGGAGGAGGAGGAGTTGCCATCTATGTGGATACAACTCTGCATTTTTCTAAAATAAATAACAAAGCTATCTTCATATGTGGAGATTTTAATATTAACCTGCTTAATCCTAACAAGCACAACACTGCTGATTCATTTATCAATACAATGTATAGTCTGAGCCTATTTCCGAAAATCACTAGACCCAGTAGAGTGACATCCCATTGTGCCACCCTGTTGCGACCTGGCTCAAAAGGCCACAACAAAAAGGAGACGCAACATGTCAACGGGTAGGTAAAGGTGTTTATTTGCACCACACTGTTCAAGTCAACTCATGGTGACCCCCTTAAGACGGAGGACCCAAAGGGATCCCCGAAACAACACCAAATATCCAGAGCCAGAGAGACTTCCTACCCCACCGGGGCACGAGAGAGAGCATCCGCCACAACGTTGTCCTTGCCCTTAATGTGCCGAATGTCCAAACTATAGAACTGCAGGAACAGGGCCCACCTCATCAGCCGCCGGTTCGGACAGTTAAGTGAACAGAGAAAGGTAAGGGGATTATGGTCGGTATAAACTACAACTGGGCTACTCCCAAAACCCACATACACCTCAAAGTGCTGGAGGGCCCATATTAAGGCCAATGCCTCCTTTTCGATTGTTGAGTAATTGAGTTGGTACGAATTAAACTTCTTTGAGAAGTAACAAACTGACCTATCAATACCCTCAACCTCTTGCAGCAAAACCGGCTCATCGAGGCGCGGCGCAGCGAGAACCGGAGCACAGCACAACAGGGTTCTCACATTCTCAAACGCTACCTGACACTGGTCAGACCAAATGAACTTGACTGTACCCTTCAGCAAATCAGTCAGGCGCGCAACCACTGTGGAGAAGTTCTTACAAAAGGCCAGACCTAGGAACCGCATGAGTTCCTTCTTAGTAGTGGGCACAGGAAACTGCAAAACGGCCCGCACCTTCGCGTCTACTGGACGAACTTGTCCCTGGCCGACCACCCGGCCAAGGTACGTCACTGTCGCCCTAGCAAACTCACACTTGGCCAGGTTAACAGTGAGATGCGCCTCAGCCAGGTGACAGAACAGAGCACCCATGCGTTTGATGTGGTCATCCCATGTGTCACTAAACACCACTACGTCGTCAAGATAAACAGCAACCCCCTCAAGACCTGCTACCACCATGTTCATGAGGCGCTGAAATGTAGTATGATAATGAATTATAGCAAACATGTGCAATATATCCATTATTACAGCTCCGTGGGATGGCAGTAAGACGATATGGGTCCGTTCTTATTGTGCATCCATGGCTAAAGATAAACGCGTCCGCCTTTTGCTTCCTGTCGGATGAAGGAAGACGCACACAGTGAGGACATGCGACCTGCTGGCTGAGAGCCGCGTCCGCGTGCTCTGGCCCCAGACAGGCTGCGCATATCGGATGCAAATCATAGCTCATAATGTAGCCTGTATTGCACGAAGGGCACATACGGACACACTCCTTATTGCTCATGCTGTTGCTTTCTCGTGCTTCAGTAAACTGCTGGTTGCTGAAGAAAAGAGGGACAGATCACCGGGCAACCTCCCTATTTATACCGGAAGGTGGCCCAAGGGTGGGGCCCACCTAGCGGGTGGGCGTGGACTACAAGTGTTTTCAGTACTGCAGAAGGGTAAACCCAATAGCGATAGCCTTAGAGGGCGAAGCCATATACAAAATAGAACAAAAACATCAACATGCTGGCTAGGCCCTTACAAAACGGCTCATTTCGGAGGACTCGCGCGCGTCTGCTTGACTCCGGGACGACTGGCGAACCTCCCCGACAGGCGCACGGACGCGAAGGCCCGCCCACAACTGCGTGCACGTCTGTGACCGCAGTTTTAATTCGTATTAGTCGCCATCTGTCCTGCTTTTGAGGCCTTGGGACACTACAAAAGTTGTATAATTTTGCACGGACGCCAGGACCGGTAAAAATTACAGCATTCTGGAGTCAATGGTTTAACCTGTTAAGCCCGAGAGACCCCGGGTTCCGGGGGCCTCCTGCAATATCTTGCAGAAAACAGTGTCTGAGGGCATGTTCATTTAATAAAAACTATGAATGTTTTATATCCATGTAACGGAAAGAAACTCGTATAACTGATCATTTAAAAAAAAAAAAAAATTCAAAACCCCACAATGCTAACGCTGAGCCTCTGAATTAGCAACGAGCGAACAGATGACTGCACTGAAATTCACTCACAAAACCTTATTATTCATCTTTGCTGCACATCTGATCCCATCGTTTCACATCGTGAGGGGACACAGAATCGATGGTTATCCTCATTATCACTCAATCATACGAACTCTCAGGAGATAATAACAAGAACACACATCAAAACATATGGAGCTAGTTAGCCAAAAATGGCAAAATGGCTCACCTGTGTGATAGTCTGGTCAAAAGTGGTCTTCAATGGCATTACAACGATAAAAAGGATGCTGAAGTTAATCCATAGGTTAATCCAATGTGTCTGTGTCACTTTGAATGATTTCTGATAATCCATGAGCAATAAATCTGCTTTTCGGTTTTGAAATGTCAGACCAAGAGACAGCTTCACGCAAAACTGTGTGCGCGAAGACGCCTTCTTTTTTTTAACATGAGTGTGTGCAGGACGATTTCCCTTCGATTCTATTGGCTCTAACGGTCAGAAAGAGATGTCACATGTCAAAATCGAAGAAGGGGGGCCAGAGATAAGGAAAATCCATCCAAATGGCCCCAGAAGAGGGTTTTTTTTCTAAATCTGTCTAAAAAGGTCAAATATCACTTGTTTTGCATCAATATATCATCAATATTTTATTATATGTTGTACTTTGGATACCTAAGGCTTTTAGTCTACTAACCCATCATCCAAGGTTAGTTTTCACTATAAGTACAACATATTTTACAGTTTTTTACCATCTTCAATCTGAATTCTTTAAAATAAAAAATATCTATATTGATTCTGACTTTTCTACATCCAACTCACAGGTTTATCATTACTTTGAGAAAAAAGATTATTAATTTAACCCTTTTAGAAGGGAAGATATGGTCATTTGTTGAATGAATGAATGAATGAATGAATGTCATTTTCGAGCCTGAGACCTGAAAAACAGGCTGAGGACTTAACAGGTTAAAATATTCCAACGTGCTCGCTAGCGCCACCTATCAAAATCCAATTTCGGAATAAATGTACAAAATTGCACCGTAACTCCGAATTACCTGACATTTTGCACACATTTGGGTGGACCAGCTCTACAAATAATCCTCTTGGAACCCTGAGCTATGCCTACATTTTTTCAAAAACAGTGAAATGTTCACTTAATTTTCAATTTTCTGTTTTTCAACACCAAATGTTGTATACAGCATCGGTGGAGGGTCAAGACACATTACCGTAGAACATGAAGATTTTGGTGGATAGGTTCAGTCTGTCTTGGGGAATAGGCAGACCAAAGCATTTTCATTTTAGACTATAGGGGGCGCCAAGAACACCACCAATTTATAACTCGAGAACGGATGGACGTTTTTGTTTACTCATACTCTGGGGGTGACTACAAACTGAGATTGAAAGTGTTGCAGAAAAATGCAGAATGTGGGCGTGGCCTATACATTTTTTAAAAATTGCGATAGCATAAAATAATCTTCGGACGCAAAACTTGGGACACATGTCACAGCCCACGACCTTTTCGAGAATAAAAAAAAAAGAAGTAATTTTTCAGAAAAACTGCTCACCCCCTATTCTGGCACAGACATTCTGCGGACATATTTCTAATTAGCTTCCATTAGCCCCGCCCCCGACAAAGTCGGCCATTTTGAAAAATGTGCATTTTTCATTCATTTTAAGGACATTTTTGCAAACTCCTCCTTGCGGAGAGACGGAGTGGATCCACGCTTTGGGCTTGGCCTGCTTCCACCGGGCGTGTGCTGCTGTGCGGAGGAGGATTTTACCACGGCTGGGGGCCTGCTTTCCACCTGGTTCTGCCGTCGCCAGGGTCGGCGCCATGGGGGGTCATTCGCGGGCCATGCCCCCCCAAATGAGTCACTGTGCCCCCCCAACGGAGGGTGGGCAAGCCTTGCTACTTTGCCGTTTTTTTTTTTTTAAATCATATAAGTGAAAACGTTTCCACTAAAGTTGTTGTGTATGAAATACATCAGAAATAAATAATACAAATATAAAACACAGCCTGAGGTGTGCTCACTGCTGTGATCACACCTGCTTGTTAATCCATTTGCTATAGCAAATGGATTAACAAGTGAATGTAGGTACAACTGCCTCGAGGAACAACAAAGATCTATTTTCTGTTTGTTTAAAAAAATAATCTCAGTAATATATCTTTGTCTATCACACTTTGCTTCTGTAGATCTCCCATCTGAATTGATTGTGAGCTTGTGTTTTCAAGAAGTTAATCGAGCATGTTTTATGAGACTGAACAGTCTCAGGGTATTGGACTCTCTTAAAACCAAGGTAGGTGCAGAATAGGTTTCTCAAAACTAAAGCAATCAGGAAGGCAGTAGCCTACTATGCATGACTAAAAATGATAGTAAACTATATGTACACATTGATTAATACCTTAAGTTGTACCTGGGACAGGGCACCAAAGTACAGATGGGATATTCCTGATCATAATCAACTTTATATAAATGTGCACCAACATTAGTTATTAGTACACTATTCTCAATTTAAAAGAATAAATGGACGATAAAGAAATTCTTATAACATATTTTGCTTGTGTCTTTCGTAGGCCTTCAGTGTTTGTTTTAGTATGTATCGACTAGTTACATTGTCATTTTGTAAATTAGGAAAATATAATCCAAAGAACAAACAAATGATAATTGCAATGTAAATAGTTTGCCCGCCATCGTATTTCTTTTACTTTTAAATGAATGTTCATGGTGTGGTGTTACGAATTCTTAAAATAATACAAAGATTGGAGGAGCCAGCAAACGACACATCTACATCAAAGCATTTTCAAGGTAATCGATTTGCAGCCAATCAGAGACGAGATCTGCTGCACCCAGGCCATGGATGTGACCCAGGCAGAGACCAGGCAGAGAACAGGCGCTAATGTACGCACAGAGCATGCGCAAAGCCACAGACCACGCAGTAACCACATGCCACGCGGCTCTCTCTGAATACACAGCACTTCGCCAGCCGGGAGAGGAAGCAGCATTTTGAGAGGTAACGTTAAAACTATTTATCAACGGATACAAAACATACAACTTAAAACATTGCAAACGTCAAAGTCCTAGCTATGGTGTTCATTTTGATTAACGACCGAAAACAAATTAAGTAATGTTAGCTAACGTTACGTAGCTAGGTAGCAGCTGACCTAGCTAGCTAGACAATGGATGGGTATCATTACGGTACTTTACAGGGATGCAAACGTGACACTTTTCGCCAGTTTTGAATCCAAAATAGATTGTTTGTGTGATTCATGTAGATCTGCAATAAAAATATTGTTGGGTTATGGGGGGGCGGGGGTCTGGGACCCCCGGAGACATTTGCAGCCACGAGGTGTTATGTGCCACGTGTAACGGAGTTAAACATGTGTATAAATAAATATTAGTTATAAATTAAAGATTTTCTTGGTAATTTAATAATTTAACAGGTCACTTATGGTTGTGACCCGTTACACACGCATGGTGTTACTTTTTTGTAATATATTATAATGAAGCTTGAGCGTGATGTGGACTGAAAAGTAGCTAACTAGTATACATTGTCACGATGTAGTATAGATCTTGTACTCGATTAAAAGTAGAAGTACTCAGATATTGTACTGGAGTAAAAGTAGAAGTACTCAGATCGTGTACTTGAGTAAAAGTAGAAGTACTCAGATCTAGTACTTGAGTAAAAGTAAAAGTACCAGAGTGTAGGAATACTCTGTTAAAGTAAAAGTCCTGCATTCAAAATGTTACTCAAGTAAAAGTAGAAAAGTATTATCATTAGGGCTGTCAATCACGTTAACGCAAACAAATATTAACGCCACTAATTATTTTAACGCGATTAACGCATGTGTATTTTTTGTCCTCGGCCGCCCCGTAGTTTCAAATACCATCTACAAGCTAATGCTGACAGCCCCGCTCCTGCAGAACGCGCACAGGTATTGTTGTTGTTAGCATCTGGTGCTAGCTAGCTACGCTAACGGATATAAGGAGCTGTTTCAAAGAAAACAGAGGAGCCACAACTGCGCCGAGCACTTGACTTTATGCAGGAAGCCAGACAGTGGGACATTGTACGAGAAGTCAGCACACTCAGCACGGATAGTGCGCGCAACATGATTGCAGCATCCAGGCAGCTCCCGTTCGAGCATATGCCTCGAGTTGCACATAGCTCCCACACACACACACACACACACACACACACACACACACACACACACACACACACACACACACACACACACACACACACACACACACACACACACACACACACACACACACACACACACACACACACACACACACACACACACACACACACACACACACACACACACACAGAGTATGAGAGAGGTTCCAGGTTGAATTGAGGCGGATATTTGTAATGTTCAGAGGTTGTTGTCATGAGAATATTTGTCATTGTTCAAATGAAACAAACATTTGCATAAAGCATATTTGTCCACTCATATTTGTTAAAGTGGTATTACTGTGCTTAAAGCTGGTGCTGTGTTATTTAAGTTATTTGTAACTAACCATATGCAAATGTGTGGCTCTTTTCTCCCTCAGCTGTTTGCTGCTATACAAGGAATTTCAACGTTGGCTACCAGCCAAGCAGCCAGAGATCCTAAAGTAAGACAATATGACAAGTTTGATCAATTATTTCACATGTCCTACATGTGGCTTTGCCGAGCTTGAATGACACAAGCACACGTTTATTTCCATGCAAATCTCTGATTGGTCTGGTGTCTTGCCTTTGTTGCATTCACTGAACACGGGAAATTGCAGTCCTGTCGTCCTCTCTTGTGTCATGATGAGGTTCACGTAAAGCAAGGTTAATGTATTATATTACTGAGGTGTCTCAAATATACGTCAATCAAGTGGCACCTGCTAACGGGGTGGTGGATGATAGGTTTACATCTAAAAACGTATTTTTCAAACATTATTATTTTAATTTAATTTGTCTTTCTTTTGTTACTTTTTTTTTGAACGGTCCCCGATCTACCCGCACCACACCCAATTAAGTTATTTGGAAAAAGGAATTGTTTACAAGGAGTCCTATTGAATAGGGATTCAGGTAGGACTGTATAGGGGAAGGTTTCACTCGGAGTGACTTACACTTTGGGGTGTCGGTAAGAACACACAAGATTCTTGGTAGCGGTTGATTTCCTTAACTTATTCATATCAACAGCACAGTAATACAGCCATGGAGCAGGCTTAGTGTGTGGTCTATAGAGGCTTACCGTGAGTGTCAGCACCTGATGACAACGGAATCTGACGAGGAAGAAGCAACTATTTCTTGCACCGAAATGGGATGGGCACCAAAACCCGGTATTATTGCAGTGAACAAACACATTAATACTTATTTTGGTTAACTAAGATGCTTTTACACCGCTCACTCTGCTGCTGACACGCACCTCATCTGCCCCAGTTACACAAACCTCTCAAGATGGCACTCGTAGCTACCACACTCAAATGACCTCAAGTATTTGCTCCTGTTTACAGACCTGCTGCGATACTGTCCAGTGTGATAGTGATGCCAAGTGACGACTTTATATAACAGAACTCTTTTCAAACCAATGCTTTAAATGTACATATATGATCATAACAGTCAATTTAAGAGTAGTATTGCCCTTTGACTTCAAGCTGTATAAGTGTGAAGACAATTAATGGCCGTATCATCCACAGAATTTGTAATTATAAAAACTATTGTTTGTAGCACTACATTTAAGTGTACTTCTGTCTTAACAGGTGCCTTTTCAAAATCAATCCGGACAAGGGGGCTAAAGTGGAGAGGAAAGCTTCAAAGAAAGTCAATCCGAAGGTGCTTTCATTGATCACCAACATCGCTGACTTTGAATGGAGAGAGTAAAATCGCACACACATAGTCACATACATAACTGTTAAGAGAGTTTAGTGTTTATAATGTTATCTTTGGCACAACATGTTGGCTAATGTTTAAGGTTTCTTTGCCGGTCTATTCTGCTTTATTATTATTGTGTTTATGTGTATGGATGTATATGTGTGTATATGTATGGGTTATATATATATATATAGAAAGTATTGTTATAACGTGTATATATTGTGTTCTTAATTATGTTACGGCATTGCAAATAATAAGAAATTATAAAAAAGAATGGTGGTGGTGTCATTTTTTATTTATATTGTCAAATATTTTCAACATGTTGCCAAAGGCATAACGTTTTAATGATATTGCATACATTTCTTTGCTGCATCATTTCACAGATTTTAAAGTATTATGCAGACAAATATCATCATACTTCAGGAGTTCTTTTTTCCAATTTATATTTTTAAATACAAGATTGACACAATGTAAAAGTACAGTAACCCTACATTTAGAGAAAGTAAATGCATTTATTTTTGACAGTTTATTAATGTATTTGAATACAGATTTATTCTGCAAAACATCTGACAGGTAATGTAAACTTAAGCATTTGCGAAAATAAAATTACATGTTTTCTTTGTATTTTACATGTAAATTATCTTTGATTTACAGTAATATTTTTAAAGAACAACAGTAATCTTCTGTCTTTAAAGGTGGGGTAGGTAAGTTTGAGAAACCAGCTCGAGATCGCTAGAATTTGAAAATACACAACCGGAGAAAATCTGCCACTTCCTTATAGAGCCCCTCCTCCAACACACACGAACGCGCACATGACCAATGAGGGCACGAGATAAGTTTGTGCCCCGATGGAAGGCTGACAGGCAGGTAGACCATCCAATCGATTGGTTGTACTTTTTACAGTATTACGGCTTCTACAGATGACATTTTGTTATGGATTTGTTGTCAAAGCACTTCAGATATTCATTGCTATCGGGATGTTAAGAGCATTCCATGGAATATAACAAAAAGTGTATCTCGAGCCGGTTTCTCAAACTTACCACCTTTAAGCATTTTATTATCATTTAAAAACATTTATTCTGTTGTTTTAGAGGTAAATGACTCTATTCTAACAATTAATATATGTTAAAAGAAAAAGATTTCATGAAATTATAAGAAGATTTCTTGTGAAATGACAGATTTTTTTGGCAAAAAATGAGATAATTAATGTAAACTAACGCTTTTGCAAAGTAAAATGACGTTCTTTTCTTTGTGTTTTACTTGTAAATGGTCTTAGATATACGGTACTTTTTTGTAATAATAAAAGTAATTTTCTGTATCATTTAAAAAAAAAAATTATTCTGTTTTCTAGAGGTTTATGACTCTATTCTAACAAATAATATATGTTAAAAGAAATATATTGCATGTAAAATAGAGGCTACTTGTGGTAAGGTAAATTACTGTTTTTTTAAATGTTATCTCCGTATTTTATTTTACATTTTATTTCCTTTTTTACCATTTTTTTTTTTACAGTCTACTTCTGGGTCTCTGTTTAATTCAAGCTCGGCTCTGTGTGTGTGTGGCAAGAGCGCATTTTGTGAGTGCGCGAGCGGTAACGTGAAATGTTGTCGTTAGCATCTGGTTAGCTAGCTATGCTAACGGCTAAAAAGAGCTGTTTCTACACCAAGGTGGAGGAGAGTCCTCTCCTGTCAGACTGAGAGGATCGTATAACCTCAGCTCAGTGAGGTAAGGACTCTCTCAGTGTTTAGATAGTTCACTTTAGTGTCAAACGGTTTGGTCACCATTTATGTAAACAAGTATTTGCAAGGAATACCTTTATATGATCATTATAGTTATTAAAGAATAAGAGAATAAATGAAAAACCGGTATGAAATAATATAGGACAGTAACACAAGAATAGAGTTTAAAAGGGGAGTGATTAGTAAAATATCCATAAAGAAAAAGTAAATCTGTTTACAGTTCTGTTTCATATGGATGCTGAGAGATGTAGGCTATCCATAGATCTCTTCATTTTGCTCTCAAAGTGCACCAGATTGATGCATTTAACTTCTTCCCGGGGGAGCATGACCCCAGACCCTCCTAGAGGAGGTTAGGTCCACCCCCACCTAACACATGTTCACATGGATAGGATATTAAATACATTTGCACACTTTTTATATGGTGGCCTATGTCCATATGTTTATGTTTTGGTGGTTGTGCCACAACCGTGCATGTATGCACAAGTCATAGGTGCACTATACAATAGCACTACACCCCTGCAATGTGTGTGAAATACTTTACAGCATGTTTTTAGAAGTTGCATTGGTGTTTGTGTGTTGGTTGTTGACGGCAGTGTGTGCCCCCCCTTGGTAAATGATTGCCCGCCCATTCAATTTGTTCTAGAGCCGACCCTGGCTGTCGCAGAGGCCTGCTTTCACCACGGAGATACCACGCTGCTGCTTTCGCCTGTCCTTTGCTGCTGTGCTGATTTTGCTCCAGGAACATCGCGGATACTGTGTGCTGGTCTGGGAAAATGGCCCATATCGGGATTCTGCTGTGCCTGTTAACTATTTTGGACTATGAGAAGATCTCTAGTCATTCTGAGGAATCTACTGGATTCAGGTCTGTTCTACCACCCGCAGTGGGCATCCCCTGCAAAGGTTCAGATGTGTTACACAAACAATTACCGGTTGCCATGTCACAGACAATCTGCTCGACAAAATATGTTTGTCTTTTTTGTTTTCCTGCGATGATGGTTCTTCAGGACTGCTTCTTAAGCTCTAATCACACTCTCGCAGACTTTTCCGGTGATTCTAAAGTAGATGACGGTGTATGTGTGTTGCTTAAGAGGAAAATATGCCTGTTTTTGTTGTTGTTATTACTGTCAGGTAATTTACAACCTAACCCTGGTCCGCCCAGTAGTAGTAGTCAGATCACTACTCCTGCTGATTTTAAAGCTAGGTCTGGGTTGGGTTTCATCCACTTGAATGTGCGCAGTCTGTTAGGTAAACTAGATTTTATCCGCATTTAGGCAAGCTCGACTGACGCTGACGTCATTGTTTTATCAGAAACATGGCTAAATAAATCTATTTTGGCCTCTGACATTGCCTTAAATGGTTTTAATGTGTATCGTACCGACCGACCTAATAAAGGTGGTGGCGTTGCCATTCATGTTAAGAATAAGTTCAGTGTAACCACATTAGTTTCCAAATATATCAGTAAGCAATTTGAATGTTTAGCCTTAAATATAGAAGTGGCAAAGGGGCAACAGGTCATGGTGGTGGGCTGTTACAGACCCCCTTCAGCTGGCAAGGACTCCTTGTCTTCACTAGCAAATATTTTATCACAACTAGACTACAAGGAAATAGTGCTACTTGGAGATTTTAACTGGGACTGGTTAACTGCAGTATCAGAGTATTTTAAAAACCTTTGTATCTGTTAGGATTTGTCTGTGTTAGTATTTTCCGTGTCCTTTTCTATCTTTGGGTTTCCTATTTTATTTTGTAAAGTGTTCACCCCCGTTTCCTGCCTGTTTTCTTTCTGTCGGTTTCCCTCTCTGATTACCCAATTGTGTTCACCTGGTACCTATGTGTTTTCTCCTCCCTCCTCACCTGTCTCGTGTTTATGTGATTAGTCCTGGGTGTATTTAAGTTCTGTGTTTTCTGTCTCTCTTTGTCGGGTTGTCTTGTGATTTGGCTTGTCCTCGGTGAGTGTTCTGTTCTGCCTGTATATATATATATATATATATATATATATATATATAGCCTTGAAATAAAGGAATTATTTTGACTTTAATCTGCATTTGGGTCCTACCTGCTTCCTTCGCTCTACCGTAACATTACAACCCGACCTGAAATATGGGCCCAGCAGATCCTTTTGAGCAGGAATTATTGGATTTTACGTTTTCTTTGGCTACCTGCTCTCATCAATGGATAGGAGCGGTCAGGGTTCAGCAGCGAGATGCTGCTCTGGCAGAAGCAGTCCACCTTACACTGAGGAATCAAGGTTTGGTGAAATTCTTACCTGCCAGGCTTTTGGATTACCTCACAATTTGTTTTCCCGATCCTGACAGACCCAGGTCTCCCAACTCCTGTTTTGATACCACACGCATTGGTGTGGTCCGTCTGGCGTCAGCCCCTGCTTCTCACCCAGTGTTTGCTACTGTCCAGGAGCCATTCGCTGGTACTCGTCTGGCCTTTGGAGGTCCACGGAGCCTCCAAACGGCTCCTAAAGGAAGGGGTCGCAAGGCCAGGTTGGCAGCACGAGCCCAAAGAGCCAGGGTTCCAGAACCAGTTCAGCCCCCAGCAGCCATGGTTACGGACCCAGTTCTGGCCCCAGCAGCCATGGTTCCGTGCCCCAGTACCATCCCACATAGCCATGGTACCATGCTCCAGTACCACCCCACACAGCCATGGATCCGTGTTCCGGTTCCCTGCCCTGCAGCCATGGTTCCGGCTCCAGTGCCGGTCCCAGCAGCCACGGTCCCTGCTCCGGAACCGGACTTTACAGCCATGTTTCCGGCTCCTGAACCGGACCTTTCAGCCAGGATTCTGGCTTCAATTCCGGCCCCAGTCCTGGTCCCAGCAGCCTTGGTGCCAGACCCAGATGTGGCCCCAGCTGCCACAGTCCCATCTCCAGTTCCCTCTCGAGTTCCCTCCTTTAGTCCCTCCTCTGGTCCCTCCTTTAGTCCCTCCTCGAGTCCCCTCTCTAGTTCGCCTCTCGAGTCCCCTCTCTAGTTCGCCTCTCGAGTCCCCTCTCAAGTTCCCTTCTCTAGTCCCTCCTCTAGTCCCTCCTCTAGTCCCCTCTGGAGTCCCCTCTCCAGTTCCCTCCTTTAGTCCCTCCACTGGTCCCTCCTCTAGTCCCTCCTCGAGTCCCCTCTCTAGTTCGCCTCTCGAGTCCCCTCTCAAGTTCCCTCCTCTAGTCTCCCCTCTAGTCCCCTCTGGAGTCCCCTCTCCAGTTCCCTCCTTTAGTCCCTCCTCAAGTCCCCTCTCTAGTTCCCCTCTCGAGTCTCCTCTCGAGTTTCGTTCTCTAGTTCCTCCTCTGGTCCCTTCTCTAGTCCCCTCTGTAGTCCCTTCTCTAGTCCCTTCCCTAGTCCCTCCTCAGGTCACTTTCCTAGTCCCTTCTCTAGTCCCATCTAAAGTCCCTACTGAAGTGCTGTTGGAGGTCCCGCAGACTACTCTTCTGCCGGGGGTCCTGCCAACCCCAGGTCCTGTGCCGTTGGAGGTCCCGCAGACTACTCTTCTGCCGGGGGTCCTGCCAACCCCATGTCCTGTGCCGTTGGAGGTCCCGCCGACTGCTCTCCTGCCGGGGGTCCTGCCAACCCTGTGTCCTGTCCCGTTGGAGGTCCCGCCGCCTACTCTCCTGCCGGGGGTCCTGCCAACCCCGTGTCCTGTGCCGTTGGGGGTCCCGCCGACTGCTATTCTGCCGGGGGTCCTGCCGGCTCCGTGTCCTGTGCCGTTGGGGGTCCCGCCGACTGCTATTCTGCCGGGGGTCCTGCCGGCTCCATGTCCTGTCCCGTTGGGGGTCCCGCCGACTACTCTCCTGCCGGGGGTCCTGCCAACCCTTTGTCCTGTGCCGTTGGAGGCCCCACCGACTCCTCTCCTGCCGGGGGTCCTGCCAACTCTTAGTCCTGTGCCGTTGGAGGCCCCGCCGACTACTCTCCTGCCGGGGGTCCTGCCAACCCTTTGTCCTGTCCCGTTGGGAGTCCCGCCGTCTGCTCTCCTGCCGGGGGTCCTGCCAACCCTTTGTCCTGTGCTGTTGGAAGCCCCGCCGACTGCTCTCCTGCCGGGGGTCCTGCCAATCCCGTGTCCTGGTCCTCTTCCGTGGGGGATCCTGCCGAGGCCTGTCCCACCAGCTCCGACACCGGGTCCTGCCCGGCCTCCGGCACTGTCCCGTCAGCGCCTTCCTGCCCGGCCTGCGGAGCTGTCTGGTCTTCGCCCTCGAGCCCGGCCCCCTGAGTGCAGCGGTCCTCGCCCTCGGGCCCGGCCCCCTGACTCTTCCTGCCGCTGCCTATGCCCCTCCATGGTCCCCACCTTGGACTCTGTCTTGCCCCCGGGCCGTCCGCCCGAGTCCCCCTTTTTGGACTCCGCCTTACCCCCGGGCCGTCCGCCCGAGACCCCTTCCTGGTCCTCTGCCTTGCCCCCGGGCCGTCCTCCCGAATCCCCCTTTTTGGACTCCGCCTTACCCCCGGGCCGTCCGCCCGAGACCCCTTCCTGGTCCTCTGCCTTGCCCCCGGGCCGTCCTCCCGAATCCCCCTTTTTGGACTCTGCCTTGCCCCCGGGCCGTCTGCCCGAGACCCCTTCCTGGTCCTCTGCCTTGCCCCCGGGCCGTCCGCCCGAGACCCCTTCCTGGTCCTCTGCCTTGCCCCTGGGCGGTCAGTTCAGTCCCGTCCTCCTGACCCCCTCCTCCCACCCTGGTGGCTTAGTGATTGTTGTTGTTAGCATCTGGTGCTAGCTAGCTGCCATAACGGATATAAGGAGCTGTTTAAATGAAAATAGAGGAGCGACATTTCGCCACAACTGCGCCGAGCACTTGACTTTATGCAGGAAACCAGACAGTGGGACATTGTATGAAAAGTCAGCACACTGCGCGTAACATGATTGCAGCTCCCGTTCGAGCATATGCCTTGAGTTGCACATAGCTCCGACGATCCATCACACACACACACACACACACACACACACACACACACACACACACACACACACACACACACCATTTGTATTGTATGAGAGGTTCCAGGTTGAATTGAGGCGAATATTTGTAATGTTCAGAGGTTGTTGTGTTTAATATTCATGAGAATATTTGTCATTGTTCAAATGATAATAAACATTAGCATAAAGCATATTTGTCCACTCATATGTTGATAAGAGTATTAAACATTTGAAAAATATTCCTCTAAGGTACATTTAGAACAGATAAAAAATGTGCGATTAACTATGGACAATCATGCGATTAAATATTTTAATCGACTGACAGCCCTAGTTTTTATGTAACAATGACATCCTGTCGAAACATCAGTCAGGCTTCAGAAAGCAACATAGCACCATCACTGCCACAATGAAAGTGGTAAATGATATTACGAGTATTTTAGATAATAAGCAGAGTTGTGCAGCTCTATTTGTTGACCTATCCAAAGCTGTTGATACCGTCGATCATCGCATTTTGAAACAGAGGCTGGTCAGTATTGGCATATCCAGCCATGCAGTGGGTGGTTTGTGAACTACCTCTCTGAAAGGTCCCAATGTGTTCAGTTTGATTGGCTGTCTTCTGAGTGGTTAAACATCACTAATGGTGTACCACAAGGTTCAGTTTTAGGTCCGCTATTATTCTCTATCTATATTAATAGTTTCAGTGAAAATGTCGAAGGAGCAACCTTACATTTTTATGGGGACGATACCGTTATGTACTGCAGGTCCCTCAATTAGCGAGGCTGTTATTATTATTATTATTATTATTATATTAAGTTTCTTTTACAGAAACAAGTCCTGTTTCTCGCTTGAGGCCAGGAAAAGGCTCTGTGACCTTTTTACCTGTGCTGGACTATGGTGATTTGTTATATATGAATGCACCTGCCAATTACCTGAGCAAGTTAGATGCTGCGTATCACAGCGCACTGAGATGTGTGACAAACTGTAAAGCACTTACGCATCACTGTACCCTGTATACCAAGGCGGTTTTGCCATCACTTACTGTACGGAGGCTCAGTCACTGGTACTTTTTCATTTACAAAGCCATGTTGGATAAACTACCATCTTATATCTGCTCCCTGATCTCTCGGCGAATTGAAAGTACTTATTGCCTGAGATCGCATGCTGTGGTTTTATTAAATGTGCCAAGTGCTAGGACTGTCTTAGGGAAGAAAGCTTTTAGATGTGCAGCTCCACTAACATGGAACAGTCTGCAAAAAGAATGGAAAATTACCAAGCTAGTACCACTACATGTTTTTAAAGCTTGGTTGGATGCTACAAAATCAGAAGCTGTTCGTACCGGTACATGTGGTTAGATATGTAAATTGTAATCCCTGTACATTTTGCTGTAAGATGTCCTTTTGTTGTTCTGTTGTTTATGTTTTTATGTCTTCTTGTGGAACCTACTGCTGCAGGTCTCCCTTGAAAAAGAGATCATTGATCTCAATGGAATTTTACCTGGATAAATAAAGGTTTTGAATTTGAATTGAGGGGAGTGATCGGAAAAATTCCAATCCAGGACAAGTTCAGCCCCTATCCAATATGATGCTAAATTGTGAAGCCACATTTTGATAGCTCAATCGTGGAGGTCGTAAGCTAACAGCGAATACACAATTTTTGATGATTTGATGTCACAGATTAATCCCAACTACTCGCATACAGTTTTACCGATATTCACGAAACGCTGTATTTACATGAATCTGGACATATTTCAAATTGCCTTTCATTAGCCAATTTTCAAAAATGTGCGTTTTTCATGCATTTTAAGCACATCTTTGCAAACTCCTCCTAGGGAAATGATCCGAAACAGGACAAATTCAGCCCATATCCAATGTCATTCTAAATTGTGAAGAAAATAATTGCTAGCTGAAACGAGGAGCTCGTAAACTAACGGAGAATATACCATTTTGGACCATTTCTATGTCAGATAAGCTACTGAGACCTGCCTGTCTGCCTGGCACATCAACTCTCATACACACAAACGCACATACACTCTATAAAACACACCTACACATTGTACAACAAACACAAACAGCTCCTAAAGCATATCATATATATCAGGCTACAGCCCTTGTATATTTTATGATGTGAAGCACTATATGGTTTCATGAAAAATAGCTACTGTTTATTTGTAGATATCTCCTAAAGCCTACAAATAAAGTGTGAAATGTAGGCCTGTTACATATATTATTGAGCGATATATATTATACACACTGTTCTGCTTTCTGCACTGATATCAGCAGCTGTTCTCACTGTAAACATCGCGTCACAATGAAAGCAGTTGTATTGAAAAAAAAATAGCCTAACATCCAGGGGAGATGTGATTAGTGAGTAAACAAACGGTAAACAGCGGTAATTAAAGTTTCAAAGTCTGAAAATGCTACAACTACTGTCACAAACTGGATGAATGATGTATTTTGTTAAAGGAGGATGAAAGCGTAATCAAGGAGCACTATTGGAGTGACTTTGATGGTTATTGGACTCAGGATTCATTCATCTGGATTCCCGCTGAATGAAGAAATTAAAGGATGGCGCAAGTGGAAACAATTCACAAAGGGATTAAACTGTTTAAAACACATGCTCAAAGTAAGTCGGATTTTGCCGAAGTGTTTATGTGGATTCAAAAGTCGTAAATAATCTACAAAATGGAGGAGACCAATCTGATCAGAGCAACTGTGACAAATAATCCAACTGAAACCGGCATGGACAATGACTATGTTTTAAAAATGCGCTTATCCAGACGAGCCCGGTTTGGACACTTTACGGGCAGAAGAAACATTTATATTAAAGAAAAAATTATAAATGTCTGTCTTTTTATGCCTATAATAGCTACTAACTTGAATTTGTATTCAAATTAATTAATCAATTATTTTTTATATTGTATTGTAATGTAGAGACAAGGCTTTTAGTGACAATCATGTATTGCGTTACAATTATATGTAACATTTTATTTAAAAACAAAAAAATCTAAATATGGTATTTGGCATCAAATCATCTGAGGCCTGGCGCCCCCCCTGCGATCTTTGGCGCCCCCCAGGTTGGGAACCACTGAATTAGAGAATGCAATTCCTGAAGAAATTGCTAGTGGGAATGCTTTATGCCAGGGGTGGGGAACCTCCGGCCCCCGTAAATATCTGTAAAGCAAACAGATATTGTTCTAAACTGTATTACAGTAAAAGTAAACGGGTATTATCTTGAACTGTATTGAAGTGAACATGTATTATTTGGGACTGTTTTAAAGTAATCCTATATATAAACCTTCTTACTTACACTCCATGACCCAGATGCCCTACCACACACACATACACCTCCTCTTATCAGCACACACACACATACACTTCCTCTCACCAGCACACACACATACACTCACTGACCCAGATATCAACAACACACACACACACACACACACACACACACACACACACACACACACACCACACACACACACACACACACACACACACACACACACACACACACACACACACAACACTTCCCCCCACCAGCACACACACAGGTTCTTTTCAAGGTTCTTTCTGGGGCCAATATAATCTCAAGCACCAATATATCTGTGTACAATGTTTGATACCAATATATCTGTGTACAATGTTTGATTGTTTGGGAAAGAATAGTTTGTGTGAAACCTTCCTTGGGAAATTAAAGCAGTGGAGTCCGGTGGAAGATAAGCAGTGACTCTCCACCCCAAATATGTCCATATATACTGTTGTTTATTCAGGCAAAATGCCCCCTGTTTCTGACTGGCTGGTCCCGATATCTGTATCGCACGGCAGTAGAGCGGGGAGCCCGGAGTGCTCTGTTACAGGGCACTCTGTATTTCGTATTGTGTTTTTTACCATTAAAATCAGATTATTGTTTATAACCTTTTATGCCGGTGTTTTGAACTCCTTCTCTTATTAATCTGACCAGGCTCATCTAACGGACGGCGCGGAGCAGAGGTGGGCTTTAAGCCACCACTACTGTGTTGCTCCTACACCCGCGAGGACCATTTGGTATGGCCCTCGAGGTAATTATAAACACACGCAAAAAAGAAAAAAATTAAAGAAATCTAGACCGCCCAAAATAATTAAACAAGCGAGTGCCTGTTTTTCCTGGCAACGGTCATGGTCCTTGAACACAACACGAGCCTAACGTGTCATCACGTGGTATATATTTCGTCTGAGAGCACCAGAACGCCACTCCGGGACTTCAAACAAATTGCAGTACCCATAAGTCCGTACACATGCCGCAGTTTCTGCGTGGCTGTGTCTTCAGTTGAAAGCCGAGTGGCGATCTGTTCATCTGTCATACTGATAATACAGTCAATAACTTTGTTGTTATTAGCATCTTTTATTTTTTTGTATTTTATTTAACCTTTATTTAACCAGATAAAAGCATTGAGATAGAATCTCATTTGCAATGCTGACCTGGCCAAGAAGGCAGCAACGTTACACATAACACATAACACAAACATATAAAATACAGAGAACATAACTAAGAAAACAAAGACAAAAAAGCAGTCACTACATTTTGCACATTAGGACATTAAAAAAGGTGCACTACTTATTACTGCAAGAGCAGATCGTGGTTAGGACTTCAGACAACTTCAATTTAAACATGCTATTGAGACAAGTGCCATCAGTTTGAGGCATGATTGAAGGTCATTCCAAGACCAAGGACCATAATAAAAAATACTCCTTTTCCCAGCCTCAGCAGGAACCTATAACCGTATCCAGGCACTGGATCTGAGGTTGTAAGAGTCACAAACTGGAGCAAATCTGGCTCATATATGCAGTGGAAGCTTTCCTAAAATGGCTTTATACATTAATAAAAACCAATGCTGCATCCTACGCATAGTAAGTGAGGACCATCCAGTTAGGCTGTACAGTTTGCAATGATGAGTCCTATAGGGGCATTTGATATATAACGCAGTGCTGCATGGTAGAGTGGGTCAAGTTTGGCCAAAACAGTGGGACAGGCACATCTATAGATGGTATCACCGTAGTCCAGCTGGGACAGGAATAAGCCAGAGACCAACCTTTTACGGGATGAAGTTGAAAAACAACATTTAAGTCTGTAAAGGAAGCCAAGAGTGAATTTCAATTTCTTTGTAAGAACTTCAATATGGTGTTTGAAGTTCAGATTACTGTCCAACCAAAAGCCAAGATATTTGTAGGTATCGACAAACTCAACAGAGACGCAATCAAGGGTGTCAATGGAGAGGCAAAGAGCAAAGGGGACTTGGGAGCAAAGAGCATTGCTTTGGTTTTCTTACTGTTCGAAAAGCAGTTTGGAATCAAGAAGCGCATGCTGCAGCGTGATAAAATCAGATTTTAAATTGGAAACGGCCATATCCAGAGAAGAAGCACATGAGTATACAATAGTGTCATCAGCATACATATGATAGGTAGAAAATTGCATCTGATTACAAATATTGTTTACATATAATAAAAAGAGCAAAGGCCCCAAAATAGGCCCTGTGGAACTCCTTCTTCAAGGTGACATGGGTCAGAGACAGTACTACCCAACCTGACGCATGAGTACGGTCGGTTAGATAACTCTGAAACCAGCAAATGGCATTATGACCGAAACGAGACATCAACATAACATTAGAATAATGTGGTGATCTACAGTGTCAAATGCTTTGGCTAGGTCAATAAACAATGCAACACATACAGATTTGTTATCCAAAGCAGCCTTAATATCGTCTAAGACTTTCAGACTGGCAGTCACAGTAGTGCTTTGATCTGAATCCAGATTGCCATTAGGGTTAAGGATGTTGTGTGAATTTAAAAAAAGTTTTAGCTGAGTAGAAACTAGGGACTCAAGAATCTTTGATAACGCAGATAAGATTTGAGATAGGAACGATAGTTATTTAACTCTCTTGGGATCACCAGCTTCACAGAGGGGGCGATACCAGAGCTTGCTTCCACACAGCTGGCAGTGTGTGAGTGGACAGGGAGAGATTAAAAATATCAGTTACTGGTTGTGCTATAATCTGAGCTGCAATTTTTTAAAAAGAACGGGTCGAGGCCGTCAGGCCCGGCAGTTTTTAGGGATCAATTGATTGCAAACCCGTGTAAGACTTCAGAGACGAGAAATAAGCTAAATCAAAAACAGGGGAGTTCATATCTTGGACTAGGGCTGTGAGTAGGACCATTTAGAGAGTCATGGACTTTGCTCATCAAAATGTGACCAGCCTTTTTGAAGTGAGCATTGAAAGCATTAGCCATACCATCTGAATCTGAAATAAAGAATCACTGACCTTCAATTGTTTTGGGAAACTAGAAACCTTCTTGTTCTGAAGTGATTTAATTGTTTTCCAGAACTTAGAATGGTCATTTAAAACAATCAGTGGTTAAGCTCAGATAGTAATCAGCTTTAGCTTTTTTAATAAGGGCTGAACATTTATTTCTGAGGACACGAAAAAGATGCCAGTCATCACTAGTGTTAGACTTTCTAGCTAAGGACCATTGCTTATTTCGATCATGATTATATCCGATAGTTCTCTAGTAAACCATGGAGTGTTCCTATTCTTAACTCTGAATTTTCTAAGGGGGGCATGTCTATTAATAATCGATAAAAAGTGATCAATAACAAATTGGACGGCAACATCGACAGATGGAATTAACGCTATGAAGTGCCATTTAACCTCTGCCAGATCGTGTAGGAAAGCCTGCTCAGAGAAGTGTTTGAAGCAGCGCCTGAGCACAATAAGGCCCTTGGCTTTGGGAACCTTAGTGCTCCTAACGCAAGCAATAGTGCAATGGTCGCTGATATCATTTAGGAAAAACTCCAACAGACACATACTTATGAGCTGCATTTGTTTAGAATGAACATCTATAAGGGTATTGTTATTGGGTTTGGCAGGGTTTATTCTAGTGGGACTATCAATAAACTGAGTTAAGTTCAAAAGAATCACAAACCTGCTTAAACTGTGAAGATGTATCACTCAATAGTCCCAATTTAAATCACCCAATAATATGATTTCAGAAGAAAACGTTGACAACAATTCAGTAAGGCTAGTAGTTGCATCCATGATGGCCGATGGAGGCCTATAACAGCCAATAACAGTTGAGAGGAGCATTTGCTATAGTTATTTGGACTTCTAGAAACTCAAATTGCCTTGGAATTGAAATGGAGTGAAGGACTGAGCACTGTAGTTTCTCAGCAGTGTATATTGCAACACCACCATCTCTGCCCTTACGATCCGCTCTGAATACATTATATCCATCAATGTGAATAACAGTGTCAGTGACAGACGGTTTTAACCAGGTTTCAGAAACTACAACAATATCAGGCTTAGCAACTAAAAACCAGGTCTTGAAAACATCTAATTTGGGCACTAGGCTTCTAGCATTAACATGCAGAAAACCCAATCCTTGCCTACAGCTAAACTCATTCGGAGTTGGCAAATGATGCAGGGAAGCAGAGAAACACTCAGGACCAGGGTTCATGTTAACGTTACCAGAGAGTAAAAGCAGTAACAATATTAACAGCCTGGTAGATGATTGTTTCACATGGTCTGGACTAGGGGTGCAACAACTAATCGACTTAATCCATTAAAATCGATTACCAAATTAGTTGGCAAACTAATTCAGTCGTCGATCGTTGGTGACGTCATCACATGTGTTCTACACCCCGTTAAGCTCCAACGTTATCGCTCTTTTTATCGGTACAGGAGACATTTAAAACATATGTCATATGTATTATTGCTACATAAACATTATATCGCAGTCTTAGTGTCGCCAACCTCCGTTTCTAATATGCAATATGACTACAAAATGCGTCTATAATGTATTTTCGATCTTCCCAATTCAGACGAGAGATCTCTCCCCCGCCTGTTTGCGAGGGGGCGGGGCAGTTTACAACAACACACACGCAGCTGCTACATGCATGCCAAACAAAAACACACACGGAGGAGATGGCGGAGAGAACGCGCTCCGAGGTGTGGTTAACCTTTAGCCGTCTCGATGTGGACAATGCTCGTTACCAAAAGTGCAATAAACAGTTTTATCATGTAAGGGGCGGTAACACGAGCAATTTGTCTAAACATTAGCAAAGTGCTCCACATCCAGACGGAGGAATGCACCGGGTTCCACTGTCTTCTAGCAGCTCTGTAGCCCCGTCCACGAGTAACGTTTCCACGTCAGGTGTTATGTATGGCTAGCAGCAACACACAGAGTTACTCAGTTATAAAAACATAGGTTAATGATTAGAGGTAACTGAGTTATTTATTTTGTTAAAGTTTCAGCTATTCTGTTTACAGTTCTGTCATCACATTATTTAATATGATTTGTTAAAACATTGTTGTTTCTTTTGATGTGAAATAGTATGCATTTAATTAAAATAAAAAGCGATGTTAGTTTTGTTCACAATTTGTTTAGTTAGTTTACCTTATTATTCTTGTAAAAAGAACCGTTAATACTATCGTTAAAAGGACCGGATCGATAAGCAGTATCGATATAAGTAGTAGTACAGTTAAAACCTTAACGATCCGAATAATCGATTCATTAATCGATTATCAAATTAGTCGTTTGTTGCAGCCCTAGTCTGGACGCGTCACTCCTCAGGGGGGCAGGGCTGCTCCGATCCTTTGATATTAGCGCGTCCAGAGTAAAAAGGGCATACGGGAGAGCGCATTTCGTGCCATGAAACGTCAGCTTTTGGTAAAAACTATCCGATGGAGTCAGTGCTCCAGAGGTTCCACCATCCGAATGTCCGAAGTGAACAGAGATATTGCTGGGAGGCAATCCATCAGTTTTGCCGACATGCGGGTTGACAGTTAATCCCAGGAAAAAAGCGAACACAAGAGTAGCTTTAGGCAACATTGTGCCTTAACACACCCAATTCAGGATCCGCAGCGCAGGTGGATCAGCAGCTCAGGTCAACCAGCCCCCGACAGCACGGCAGGACAGACAGCAATCCAGAGTCCGAAAGAGCGACAGCTCATGCAGAGAGAAAACCATCCAGTCACAGCGAGGCACCGGCACAAAACAGCCCAAACACTTAAGCTTTTAAAACGTTTTTTAAAAGCGCAGCAGACCAATTTAAAAACGGGGTCTAAAAAGCTAATTAAAAATTATAAAATGTCAGTATGCACAAGAAGAACGAGAATGAGACAAACACTAACAGAGACAGAAACAAATCAACGAGCTGCCATCTTGGAGTGAAATGTATTCAATCTGGTTAGCTAGCTATGCTAACGAATATAAGACGTTTTTTCTACAACCAGTGAGGTAAAGGCACATCTTAATATGATCATTATAGTTATCAAAAAACAAGAGAATAAAGTAAACGGGTAAAAAATACTATATGACAGTAAAAAAAAGTTGTTATTAATAAAAAAGAATACAGTTTGAAAGGAGAATGATTTGTAAAATGTCCATAAAGAAAAAGTAAATCTGCTTCCAGTTCTGTTTCATATGGGTGTTGAGAGATGTGTCCATGGATCTCTTAATGTTGCTCTCAAAGTGCACCAGATTGATGCTTTCAACTTCAATATTTAAAAACAAATCTTCCCGGGGGAACATGCCCCCGGACCCCCCTAGAGGAGGTTAGGTCCCCCCCACTTAAATCATGTTCACATGGGTAGGAAACTAAATACATTTGCACACATCTTGTGTCCATATCTTTCTGTTGGGGTGGTCATGCCACAACCGTGCACGTGCATGCATGCGCGAGTCATGGGCAAAATATCTGGATTAAGAGGTTGCTTTTTCTTTGGCACAGCATGAGAAGAAAGGCCAAATGATGGGCTTTGATTTTTAAGCAGAGGTCAATAATTTGTACGGCCCTCGGAGGATGTTGAAAACATTGAAATGGCCCTTGAGAGGAAAAAGGTGTTCCCACCCCTGCGTTATGCTGACATATAATGTGTAAGAGAAAGTGAATAATCAGAATATTTGGATGACTGTAATGGTTCCATATGAATGAATAATATGCATGAAACTCCAAATGTATAAAATAATGTTAAAGATTTAAAGGCTTTGAATGTAGAATTTATTCGTAGGAGAAGTTGAAAATGCAAAAAGAACTGGTGAAATAGTAACCATATGGCACATTTTATATTTTCAAAAACCAGAACATGGGAAAAAAACTATATAAACGTTTCAAAATCAATTACTAACAATTATATCAGTAAAAACACGAGTGAAAAGGTGAACATCTGTCAAATAATACATGAAAAAAACTATATAAAACTGTTTAAATAAATTACTAACGAATATATTCTGTAAAACCAAAAAGTGAAAAGGTGAACACAAATGGTTGGGCTTATTCTCAGTTGGGCCCTTCTTGCATCAAAGGAAGGTATTCCCTGGTCCAGCACTTCCAAAACAGGTCAGCAAGGTAGTGCACCTGCCTCCTGGCTGAAGAGTTAGCAGCTGATAGCCAGTAACGTTGAAGGAGTTTGGAGAGCATGTGACCGGAGTATGCGGCTTAGTATCAACTTGGAAATATGAGAATGTTTAAGTAGAATCATTGGATGTTTGACCTCAGTTGGCATAGCCATCTTTGTAGTTCTTCTTCCAACTCTCAGAATCCCAGCATCAATGATAGGGTCCAGCTGGTATAGGGAGCTTCCTCTATTGCACTGTTTTGCCTTTTCCAGCAAGGCAAAATCCTCTTTGAAATGCTGTCTCTGCTCGTGGCCAATAATGGCTGTCAGAGCCATTTAGGCACATTATGTTATGGTAATGAATTATGGTTTTGTGAGCCAATTGAATATTCTTTCATTTAACTTAAATGAGCTGAATAACTATGAATTATTATGTTACTGTTTTGTAACGTGTTATCTTGCTTATGGACTGCTCTAGTTTACGTTTCGTTATTATTTATAAAAAGCAATCTGACACTGCCAGCATGACACAGCAGGAAGTCTAGAGAGGAAGTTAGAAAAAGTTTTTGACCGCACACATCCGTATGACTGAGGGATCTTGTTTGTTTATTTGTTTAAATACCGTGCAAATGTTGCACGTCGGCAGTGGGCCGCCAGCTGATCTATTGAACCTCTCAATAAAGCACCTGAATGGAACAAGCAAGGTATCTGATTTTTTGAATATACGCGAGTCAATACTTGAGCTCGCCTCCTAGACTAAGTGGCCACTACAATGGCCTTTTCAGCATTTTCCGTGGCCTCTACGGAAGGTCTTAGTGCATGAGCTGTAGGCCTTTTGAGCAGAAGCATCTGATCCTTCAGTCTCTTTCCTCTATCCTGCTTTGCTCAGTGGAGCACTCTTTCCTCTTTTCTCTCCTCTGCAGGAGCTTTCGGTCATCAGCTGACATTGTCTTTCCTCTTCATTACTCGTTTTCTGAAAGTCATTAATTGGTCTTCCACTAAGCTTCTCAAGTGAACAATTAAGGTCCTGTTCACTATCATCATCCAGATCTGTGGAAGCGTTGGTGGACCATTAACAACCCATCCTAACAGTGTTTTCACTGCATAGGGGCCATTTCCTTGGGTATTTATAACTTTCCATGGTTCCATAGCCTTTGGAGTGTTTTACTCCAATAAGAAGTCCCACGTCAGCATCTAATTCTCTTTTTTCTGCAGATAAGACCATTTCTTCAGGTCCGCCAGGGTAAGAATGTTTCTTTTGATAACAGGGATTTTATTCTGAGTGTAAACCTTGGGCAAGTTTATATATGTGCCATCTTCTACATTGCCCACTTCTAGACCCGTTACCTCAAAACTCTTGACTGGTTTCTCTGTTCCCATCATTTGAAGAAGGACTTCAGTTCTCCGTCCTCTAGCACCAAGCTGCCTCATGAGCCCTTCTGTGCGAATGTGTCGGTACTTACCAGGGTCCAGGAATGCATAGGTCAGTATACTTGATTTCCATGGCAGAGTTTCACCTTCACTGGCACTATGGCAAGTATGCTGTCTTCACCAGCCCTGATTCCTTCACCTTCTCCTACTGAAACAAGAGCACTGCTGATGGATGTCTCTTCAGGCCTTGCTCACCCACTCTGCTGCTCTGCCTTATCATGTTTAAAAGTTCTCAGTTTCAGGCTTTGAAGATCTTTTAATGTGCAGAATAGTTGGGTGCTTAGCATGACAGGTTTGACAGGTCATTCTCCTGTTACAGTTCCTGCTCAAGTGCCCCACCTTCAGGCAGCCAAAGCATAGTCCCTTCTCTTTCAGAAACTCCATTTTAGCTTCATGAGATACTGAATGTATTGTATGGCATTCAGCTAAAGGATGCATGCTGGTACAAAAGGTACATGAGGTGTCCTTGTTAGTGGAGGAAATGTAGCTTTTAACAGGATATGTGTCTTCTTTTGAGTTTCTCTGCCCGGCTGTTCTGACACCATAGACATGTGGTTGCAAAACTGCTTCCCTTGCACTTATTTCGATATGAATCAACAAGAGTCTTGGTCTTAAAAGCCGCCTTTGTACTGTTAAGTTGATCGGGAATGTCGCCAAAGAGAGGGTCTTGAAGTATTCTACTTTGTCTTTCAATAAATACAACAAGGTCAGGTAATCTTGCTCTTTGATGGCTCCGCTCCAGAATATCACAAGCTGCTGTTCTCCACGTCTCCCTTAGTTTGTTCTCCACGTCTCCCTTAGTTTGTCTCCACGTCTCCCTTAGTTTGTAAGGCAGCTTTGAAAGAATGAGCCGCAGGTTGGATGGCAGGTCCAGCTCCTCCATGTCCTGCAGATCCCTCATTGCATTACAGCAGCCTCTCAGAAACAGTGCATAACCGTGCAGTGACTTTCCATCCTCTGCCTTCATCGTGTTCCGGTTGAGAGCTTTTCCCATATATGCGCTTGCTATCTTGAGCTCATCTCCAAAATTCACTTTTAGCAGTTTCTTAGCTTCAGCAAAGCCACTATTAGCATCCATGTGAAGGCAGCTTCTCACCAGTTCCCTGTAGGATCCCCAAGTATATTGTTCCAGGTAATATAATCGATCCTGGTTACTGGTGGTTTTCTCCTCAATGCCATTTTGAAATGCCCTCACACATATTTGATAATTCAGGGGATTGCCATCAAAGACTGGGATTTCCCTAGTGGGCAGTGATGCTTGTTTACTGTTGAAGTACAAGTAAATTAACAATGTCATTTTGTCTTTGCATCACAGTCAGGAAATTGTCATTATTATTTGTCCTGTAATTCCTGCATCTCTAGCTGTGTGTTGAGAGCTTTGGTTTGCATTATCAATATTTTCTGGTTGTCTTGGTTGTTGGTGTAGAAGCCTTTGAAGTGGTGTCTTGGGAATGGCTCCGAACTCAGCAAAGGTAATTGGAGAAGGCTCTGCATCCATTGATGTGATATGTGATTTTAATCTGTAGTCTTTTCAATAATCATTCATCCCATCATATTTGTCTTGTGTTGGATTTTGTGAACCAGTCTCAAAGTGCTCCAGGACTTTCATGTTTGCATCAGATTCAGCGAGGCTGGCTTCCATTTCTATCCGTTCGGATCTAGCTTGCAGTTGAGCTTGCAGTTGGAGCCTTTTCCATTTCAAGTGCCTGCTTTTCTTTGAATCCTGCTGCCCGGGCAAGGAGGGCAGCTCTTTCTGTGGCCATTTTGAGGTGGGTTGAGGAAGCAGAAGAAGTTGTTGATCCTGCTTTTGAGCTCCTCGTGGCTGATGCATTGGAAACACTGTCATGGGGTTCAATCAGTATCTAAGGATCCATTTGAGAGCTTTTCCACATCCTTAAGGAAATTCGTGAATGCAGACATTTTTGGTTTATACCAATCCATTCTCTCAGTTTCCCGTATTTCCTCAGATAAAAGCATTTGAACAAGTGTGTGACACTCCATAAATGCATTGAGTAACATCTTGAACATTGCAACAGCTTCGTCCACCTTTTCCATATTTCCCTCTCGCACCAGTAATGGGTTAATTTCATTCATTCTGCGGGGGCAGCATGCTCCAAGTTTTCCTCTTCGCGATTGGCTGAGTTTTAAATCTCTCTTCTGCCACGCCAACACCAGCTGGAGAAGATCAGGATCCATTGTTTATTACATTTTTTCTTCACTTAATCCACATGAAATAAAGTCATTAATATTTCCAAGAACAGCTCTTCGTGAATCCTGTTTTTGTGCCAAACATTCCTTTAACGTCCGCTTCCTTAACGGCGTGATAGTTCATGAATGCATTTCATTGTTTAAGCATTCCAACAGCAATTGCGGATTATCTTCATTTCATATCAGCCTCAGTAAGCATCATGATATCACTGGATGGATTTCCCGTTTAGTTTTGTCAAACATCCGTAACTATGCACACATCAGTCCTTGCATTGTTTACGAAGCGATCCCGTTGTAAACAGTGGTTTACTCACGGCCTCCTCCTCACGGTGTTGCAGTATAACTTGAGTCATGACAACCTGGCGACATTCTATTATTTTCGTCATAGGAATCCGGGGCGTGAACATTGAGGACCCATTGTTGACTTACCATGTCGATCGCCTCGTTTGTCGTTTACGTTCATCTTTTGCTATATCTGCCTTCCTAAGATCACTTTGATGCACATTCAGTACTCGTATGTGAGGTTGTGGGTGAGAGGTGGATATCGTGACGCTTACAGGGAGGTATCGAACATTACAAAGTAGGTGACTGTGTGGATGCCTGTTCAAAATATTGCAAACTTGAATAAATCATTTAAATTATATATTTGTGTCCGACTTTCATTTGTACATCGTTCTTAATGTGATGTATAGTAGCTCTGATAGCTGTCTATACCTTCAGACAGCCTCAAAGTAAAACACAAGTCGTTTATTCACAGCCCGAACGCTCATCGAGATGACTGGATCACTCATGACAGGTTGTGATCAGCTCCGATTCAATTGTGATATAAATGCTGTAGCTATTCTCCAGGGAGCATGTTTTTTTTATGAAATACCTGTATCCCTCTCATCACAACAAGACTCTACACTGTGCAGGAAAAACAATTACATACATGAAAATAGCCTTGATGCATGGGAATGAAACACACAAACTATCTTCCGTGGCTAGTGATGTGTCTCAGTAACGGTCAACCACAGAAAAGTAAGTCCAGCGGGGCACACGTTGAATACATATAAAACGGTAGTTCTATTATGCATTTAAGCCTATACGTTTAACCCATAAGAACCCGGACCCATTTCTACTTTTGGGGAAATTAAGGGGAACGTAATTTAGACTAAATAGACCACCTAGAACACATTTCTGACAAGTAGCCCCCCCTAGTGTCAAATATCTGGGCTTCAATGATCTTTTGATACTATTTAAAAAAAAATGCAAATCTATTTAGGAACCTATGTGAACATATTTTAAGTGGGGGTGGACCTCAAATCCTCTAGGGGGGTCCGGGGGCATGCTCCCCCGGTAAGATATTTTTTTAAATGTTGGACTTAAATGCATCAATCTGGTGCACTTTGAGGGGGAAATAAAGAGACTACACCCATATGAAACAGAACTGTATACATTTAAATAATCATACAATCATAAGAACATGGCCATAACCAATAACATACCATATCCAATATGAAAAAACATTGAAACTTGTTTATTTATTTGTTTTTGGTTCATTTATAGTTGTGAGTGTGTCTGTGCTCCTGAACCAGCCTCTCCTGTCTCACCCCTCTCCCCCTGCTCCTCTTTGAGGCAGCAAAGACTAGTTTTAGCTCTCAACAAGTTTTAATAGTTTATCTTGCCTTTTTTCACCTAGTTAACGTTTTTTTTATTTTATTATTCATGCATATTTTACTAATCACTCCCCCCTCAAATGGAAATATGTGTTTACATAAATGGTGACCAAACCGTTTGAGACCCACTGAGATAATTTGGACTAAGTTAACTATCTAAACACTCAGAGTCCTTTACCTCACCTGAGCTGAGGTTATCAGTCTCTCAGTCTGACAGGAGAGGACTCTCCTCCACCTTGTTGTTGAAAAAGCTCATTATATCCGTTAGCTCAGCTAGCTAGCACCAGATGCTAACAACAACAATACACGTAACCGGTGCGCGCTCTTTATCTCTCTCACTCGCGCCACACATACACACACCCTCCCGAGCTTGAATGACACACAGAGACCAATCGAGGGCATTAGTGTATGGTGTATGAAAGTGGCCATGTCGGCAGGCCACACCATGTAGACAGCCAGTCACCCTCTGTGAGGCAGAGTCAGACCCACATTTGCGCAGCGTTGCGTTCACAATACATACATAAAAAAAAAAATCCTCAGCCCAGCAGGCCACTTAGCAGGCCAGGCCATCGGGAAACCTCCCGGTCCTCCCGATGGCCAGTCCGGGCCTGTACAGAGCATCAACTAGTTCCTGAACAGTGTCCTTCACATGCTGATATCCAAGAGAGGGAGTTGCACAGTCACAAGATGGAGGAATAGAAAGCAGTATTCAATGTTTACTTCAGATTAGCTCCACGTCAGTAATGAGCATGCTTGTCATATGTCTATCTCTATGACTGGCATTTGTTCATATATCCTTGGTTGGACAAAACCTCAATGAACAATCTGGAATTAAGGGGACGGGTGGGGAGGGTTGGGAGGCCGGGATTGGGGTGGGATGCAATGCTATTGAATGTATATTTCTTCTGATTTTGAAATCTCAATAAAAACTGTTAAACAAAAAAAGAAAACATACGAAGGGCTGGGCACCTCCCTAGGTATATTGCCTCATAAGTTAAGTAAAAAAATCGATCAAATGTAGGTCAATGATTCTTGATACTTCAATGTGCTTTAAGAAAAACAGCCTCCATCACAGCTCTGAGGGTTTCATTTATTTTGTTACAGAAAGGGTTAAATACTAGAGGAACAAACCCCAGTCTCTCTCTCTCTCTCTCTCTCTCTCCTCTCTCTCTCTCTCTCTCTCTCTCTCTCTCTCTCTCTCTCTCTCTCTCTCCTCTCTCTCTCTCTCTCTCTCTCTCTCTCTCTCTCTCTCTCTCTCTCTCTCTCTCGTCTCTCTCTCTCTCTCTCTCTCTCTCTCTCTCTCTCTCTCTCTCTCTCTCGTTGAGTTCCAGTAGGATTAAGAAAATGTGTGCACCTAATTTCCCTGTAACTTATAAAGTGATGAGTGATGTCCTTACAAGCTTCCAAACCACAACCTTGAGCCCCAGTGAAATGGGAGAGTTTCACTGGAGCAGAACCACAGAAAGACTGGAGTGATTGAAGGAATGTTGGCAGTTGTCTCACTCTCATGCAGTGAACTCCCCACCCCCCCCCCCCCCCCAGGTGTGTGAAAGTACGTGTTGAATATCCACTGTGCAAAGTCTGCCAGTGTTGGGGAGCACTTACTGACCGTCCTAAAACCCTATTGTGTAAAATTACACATAACTGTTTTAGGTTAGTTGAAAGCACTCATATTAAGTTTAAATATAAAACATAATGGGTTTAAGTTAATTACATTACATTACATTACATTACATTACATTGAAGTCAATGTTTAATTTGTTCAGTGCAAAAAGTCAGGAAGGGTTTCATGTCTCAAACTAAAGCATCAACTCTTGGTTCAAACAAAAACGTCCTCTTCTTTGTACGCCCATGTTTTTGCCTCACTTTGTGTGTGTTACTTATTTGTGTGCAACTATTCTTATTACTCAATGTGGTAAGGCCGTGTTCTCCTCAACCTGACCTCTGACCTTTAAAGATCTTAGGGCCCTGCAACGTCACCACAAGGCATCTCAAATCAGATGAGCAGGGACTGAACAAATTAATCGAGTTTTCTCGAGTCTTTTTTTTCAATCCAAAAATCTGCACCCACTAGAGTCTAAGATAAAATAACATATACTTTATTGATCCCAATTTGGGAAATGTTTTCGTCAGCATAGAAAAGACATTAAAAGACACAACACATGTCAGAGGGTACAGGTCAAATTCATAATGATAACATATCAAAGATGGAGAATGATTTAACAAATATAAATACTCAGGTGTCAGCAAACAATAACACCAGGGGAGTCATCTAACATTCCTCCTGAGATAGCTCCATTAGGCCCTGGGCCTGCAGAGGTGTGACCTAGGCCTTGTTGTCATTTCTTTATTGAAAGGCCAACCATGGAGGTCAACAGTCCCGCTGTACACTGGCTGCAGGCAGCACTTCCTGTAAATATCTCAATGGGACCAATCTGATTAAATAAAGGTTTGAAATTAACTGTACAAATGTTGTCCTGGTTTGACTGTTTTAAAACATCAAATATTATTACCCAAATCTTGGTTACATCTGTCATGCCAATTTAATTCCAACTCATTACTTATTTGTAGTGATGTTACGTATTGCGCCGAGGCTTCGGAGCGTGTGTCGAGTAATCCCCGCTTTTTGTGAAGCCTGTATCGAGGCTTGTATCGTTTTGTGCCAGTGACATCATCGATGACAAACGAAGCCTCGCTGCCTGTCGATACCACGTGACTGCTTCAGGAAGCGCTTCAGATCTTGGCGCGTGCTTCTGACAGATAAAAACCATCGGATTCGAATCAAGATGTGTGTACCTTGTGAGAGGAGAACACTCTCGTTTGCCAGTTTGGTTGTACGATATTTTTGCAACTCGTTAGAATGGAGCCAGCAAAGAAGAGAAGGACTTCCCCTGAGTGGGAACACTTTGATCTGATTTCACCCAATAAGGTAGGTTGCATACATACAGTAGTATATTACAACAGATGTATTATGTTAGATTTGTATGGTTAATTTTTTACTTTTTCTATTTCATTCACAGGTGAAGTGTTTATTGTGCTCCAGGGAACTGGGATACAATACCTGAGGTTACCTAACTGTAACCCAGCTTCTATGAGTATTGGCGCAGCCCTCTAAGGCTATCGCTATTGGGTTTACCCTTCTGCGCCCCCGCGCAGTACTGAAAACACTTGTAGTCCACGCCCCCCCGCTAGGTGGGCCCCACCCTCGGGCCACCTTCCGGTATAAATAGGGAGGTTGCCCAGTGATCTGCTCCCATACAATATAACTTTTCTTCAGCTATTCGCGGAGCCAGTGGGGCCCAGTGCTTAGAGGGCTGCGCCAATACTCATAGAAGCTGGGTTACAGTAGGTAACCCCAGTACTATTTCGTATATGGCTTCACCCTCTAAGGCTAAGGCGTGGGTTAAGGGCGAAGCATGATGTAGTCTGCGCCCCACTGGGTCCGCCCGGCACTAGAAGCACAGACACACCTGCTCAATAACACATCCCTCCCTGACGTCACTCACTCCGACAGGACACCCAGTACAGGGTGCGTCAGAGAGGAAAGGGAGACCTCCCTCAAATAAAATTGAATAAATGAACAGGGGGAAGACCAAGATGCAGCCATGCAAATATCTTCCACTGACATTCCTCCGCTCAACGCCGTGGAGGAAGAAATTCCTCTGGTTGAGTGCGCTTTGATATTCTCCGGGGGCTCCACCCCAGATGAGACATACGCCTGTGAGACCGCCTCACACAGCCAGTGTGACAGCCGTTGTGTAGACAGAGGCTGCCCGATAGAGCGCTCTCTGTAATGCACAAACAGGCGCTGAGAACGGCGCACTGCCGCTGTGCGCGCCACATAGCAGGCCAGCGCGCGCACCGGACAGAGGAGATGAGATGTGGCTTCTTCCTCCGATTTATGAGGAGGCGGAAAAAACCCATCCAAGGTGATCACTGTTGATCTAAAAGAGCTAGTGATGACCTTTGGCATAAAGGCTGGGTTAGGACGTAACGCAGCCAAACTGCCATCCCCCTGGATCCGGAGGCATGACGGTGCCACAGAGAGAGCCGATAAATCACTCACCCTTTTCGCCGATGTTAGAGCTAAAAGCAGTACTACTTTAGCTGATAACATGTTGAGGGGAACCTGCTCTAAAGGTTCAAATGGGGCTTTGCTTAGTGCTCGTAACACCAAAGCCAAATCCCACTGAGGCGCCAGTGCGCGTGACACCGGTCTGAGTCTTCGTACCCCTTGCAGAAACCGTTTCGTCAGGGGGTGACTGAACACCGTCCCTGCTCCGAAACCCACGTGACAAGATGAAATGGCAGCCGCATATACCTTGATTGTGCTGAACGCCAAATTCCTGTCCAACAACAGCTGGAGGAATGACAGCACGTGAGGCAGGGGGCACATAATGGGGTCCAGGCTTCTCCCTACACACCAACGCTGGAACGCTGCCCACTTGGCTGTGTAGGACGCTCTGGTAGACGCGGCCCTGGCTCCCTGAATGGTGCGTATAACATCTTGAGAGAGACCCCAGCTCTCTAAGTGTTCCCGCTCAGGGGCCATGCCCATAAGGGCTGGCCTATCACTGGGTGACTGCAGATCGCTCCCTCCACCTGTGAGAGAGCGTCCCCCCGCCACGGAATCTCCCACGGCCTGCCTGACAGCGTACGCTGTAGGCATGGAAACCAGGAAGCTCCCGTGCGTTCCGGGGCAATTAGGATCACTGACAGCTGCTCTTCCTGCACTCGTTCCAGAACCGAGGAATCAGCGGGACTGGTGGGAAGGCGTACAGCCGTCCCCTGGGCCATGGCTGATGTGCGAACGCGTCCCTTTGTTCAGCTCTCCAGGCACATACAGTGCTCTGATGGAGAGCACGTGTGCGCGCGCCCAGATCAACAGCCGTCTGGCTGTGTTCAGAAGCTGCGCTGAGCGTACACCGCCCTGGTGATTGATGTAGGCCTGCCGCGGCTTTGTTGTCTGTGCGAATCAACACATGCTGATTCCGCAGCAACGGGGCAAAAATGTTGAATTACTCTCCGTATGGAGATTAATTCCAGCACATTTATGTGGAAAGGCATGTGAGCCGGCCACTGTCCTCCCACTGCCTGCGTCATGCACGTTCCTCCCCACCCTGAGAGAGATGCGTCTGTGAACACCGAGATGTGTGACGTAACTCTGCCCAGGGGAACCCCCTCTGACAGGACGTGGGGACTTTTCCAGTATGTTAAGTCTGAACCCACGGACAGAGGGATGACCACCATGCGCATCTTCTGTCGTATGGGGTCGATGCGGAGGCTGATGAACCACCTCTGCAGTCTCCTCATGTGCAGGAGACCCAGGGGCATCACCACGTGACCTGCTGCCATCATGCCGAGCAGCCGCATCACGGAGAGTGACGTCACCACGATGCGTGGTATGACACGTTGAAGGAGAGCTGTCAGCGTTTCCACTCTCTGCCGTGAGAGTCGTGCTCTCATGCGGGCTGAGTTCAATTCCACCCCCAGGTAAACAATACTCTGGGAGGGAAAGAGGACAGCTCTTTTTCCAGTTCATTATGAAACCCAGCTTTGACAGATGCGATATGAGTATACCGTCTGTAAAGCCGCTTCCTCCCTGGAGCGAGCCAGCAGCAGCAGGTCGTCCAGGTAAAATAGTACTCTCATCCCTCCTCTGTGTAGCGGCCGTAGCACCGTCTCTACACACTTTGAAAATGTACGAGGAGCCAGGGAATAGCCGAACGGCAGACGGTTGTACTGGTACGATATTACCTGGAACGAAAACCTCAGGAATTTCCTGTGTTGCGGGATGATGGGTACGTGGAAGTAAGCATCCTTCAGGTCTATAGAGGTGAACCAATCTCCCTGGTGAACACACTCTAACACCCTTTTGACCGTCAGCATGTGAAAAGGTCTTTTCATTATTGCCTTGTTGAAAGCTGACAGGTCGAGGATGGGTCTCATTCCCCCTGTCTTTTTCGGGATAAGAAAATAGCGGGAGTAATACCCCTGAATTTCTTCCTCCTGGGGAACCCTGGAAATAGTCTCTTTCAACAGGAGTTCCCGTAGCTCTGCTTGGAGCGCAAGACACTGTTCTCGGGATGTTAGGCATGTCACCTGTATCCCGTTGAACTGTGGGGGGGGCAGGCGAACTGCAGGGTGTACCCTCTGCTGATCAGCCTGCTCATCCATCTGTCCATCAGACACACGCGCTGCCACGCCGAGAAACACTCTGACAGCGGGCGCGCCTGTTCGAGATGTGTTGTGGTTGTCATGACGACGAGCCACTCCAAAGCCCTCGCCGCCGCTGCCCGTGAGGCAACCCAAAGTGGGCCTAGAGCGAAAGGGCTGTGCGGAGGCCTCCACACGCTGCGTATCACTCCGCCTCGCATCATGAGACGTGTACACGCTCAGAGGATGGATGGAGGTGTGTGCAGTAATATCCACATGAGGCGTTAACCCTGCTCTCATGGGCTTATTATGACCGTGTATAGGTGGCGTATCTCGGACAGAAGAATGCCGCGAGGTCTGTGGTTTAATAACCGAAGAGTCATAACCATCAGAAATCTGTCGCGAACCATGCCGCAACTAATCATCAGATTGGAGGCAGTTGGTGTAATTATTGTGCTCCGCAGCTTATTAATCGATAGATTAAATAGCGCAGGCTTTTGTACCGAACCCGGCTGGGCTATTAACCGACAGGTCATAGGCAGCTCCAGGGTGGGGGATATGTGACACACATTTGTAACTGAAGACTCAGACCACATGTAGGAAATAAACAACTTTTTTGTTGATCACACTCCCCCCCCAGACCGTCAAGGTCGGCTTTGTTTTTTCGGCGGCTCTCGTGGAGTAGACGCCGAACGGGAGTACCTCACTCCCTTCTTACCCCCCCTCTGTGGTGGGGTCCCGTCGGTGCGGGACGGTGCCCTGGAGGTGCGGGTCGGTGCCCCAGCCGCCGCTGACGGACGATTCTGACGCCTCGCTGCTGTTGCTGCTGGTGTCTGTCCGTCTGCCGCTGGTGTCGCTGCTGCTTCACTGCTGGCTGGAGCCAGCCGACGTGCTGGCGGATGTCCTCCGCCTGCTCCGAAGCCGCCTTCATGGAATCAACCATGGCCAGGAACTGGGGCCCGAACAGCCCGTCCGAGCTGATCGGAGCCTCCAGTAAGACCTTCCTGGCTGGCTCTGTGACCGCTGCCTGCTGTAACCAGAGCTGACGCTGGATCTGTGTCATCCATGCCGTAATCCTCGCCTGGGACACCGCCACGGCTGCGCACGGCGTGAGCGCCGTGCTGGCCGCCTTAGCGATCTCCTCTGGAGCCACGGTGGTGGATCGCTCGACCAACGTCACCACCGAGTTGGTCAGCAGAGCGATGTTGTTTGCCGCTGCTGACGCCTGGAACGCACACTGGTGCGCCCGGTCAGCCTGGCGGGCGACATACTGGTCCTTGGGGTTGGCCAACATAGGGCGCCGTCCGGCGACCAAGTTGGCCTGTCTTACCCCGAAAAATGCCGTTAAGCTCGGTTCCAGAGCGGGGGGTGGTTGGGAAAACCTCATCTGTGAAACCCTCCACCTTGGTGAAGGGGACAAAGGAGGCCACCGGAGCCCTCAGGGTCCTCGGGTTCGCCGCTGCAACCTTCCTGATACCGCCTAATGGTGGGGAAGCACAGCCAGATCGGAACACCAAATATCGGACGCTTGGAGGACCCTCTGAACTACTGGCAGACACAAAAACATGTTTATCCAAACCTGCATAAACTTGCAGTCACTTTTTTGTGCACACCTGCTTCCTCAGTCCCGTGTGAAAGGGTCTTTTCGAAGGCAGGAGAAGTTGTGTCAAAGAACATAAATGGTTTAATCCCGAAAACTGTGGAAAAAAATATTGTTTTAACAAAAACCAATACAATTGTTCCAAGCACATTCACTGCCCTCTGCAAAGTCACACACGCACATTCACTGCCCTCTGCAAAGTCATACACGCACATTCACTGCCCTCTGCAAAGTCACACACGCACATTCACTGCCCTCTGCCACTGCCCTCTGCAAGTCACACACCACATTCACTGCCCTCTGCAAAGTCACACACGCACATTCACTGCCCTCTGCAAAGTTTAAACCCTTCTTCTTTTCCGGTTTTCGAACATATATTGCTTCTTTGTCTTATAGAAGGCAGCAGACAATTACATTTATTTATGTATAGATATAACACCAAGATACTGTATTGATACATTGGTTTTATGATTATTATTATTATTATTATATACAGTCATTGTAAAAACATTACTGGTGCAAAATTATGTTTATACAAATACATTTTACAATCTTTTACACTTTGTATAATTATTTCCAGTATTTGTAGTATTTCAAAGATTACAAATAATATTTAGCTGTTGTACACCTGTTCACCAACAGGGGGTCTCGTGTGCACGTGAAGCCCATGATGAAGCTCAGGTGAACCTTTAGTGAAACCGATTAGCTGGAAGCAGAACGTGCTTCAGATCGGTTTGAACCACAACGCTCATATTACCCATGGATTTATAATAAGAACCATATTACCCCTCCTGTACCCGGGCCGGTGACACGATGGAAATCAAGAGAGCTCAGACCCTCACTTATAGGCCTATAGAGGTTGGAACATGTTTAAGTATAAATAAATAAAAGAATAAGACAAGTAGGAATAAAAAACATCAATGAACAAATAATGAATAAATACAGGAATGATGCATGCAGTGTTTTCAGATGATGTCAGTGTGTGTGCTGTGGCTCAGCTGGAAAAGCAGTTGACTCACGACCGCAGGGTCTCTGGTGCAGAACGACTGGTCAATACGTCTTTTGTTTTGTTTATAAAAGCTAACAGCTAAATGAGTAAGTAGTTAAAGGTGTGGTAGGTAAGTTTCAGAAACCGGCTCGAGATACACTTTGTGTATATTCCATGGAATGCTCTTAACATCCCGATAGCAATGAATATCTGAAGTGCTTTGACAACAAATCCATAAAGAAATGTCATCTGTGGAAGCCGTAGTACTGTAAAAAAGTACAACTAATCCGTTTAGAGGTTAGGAGCCGGCCGGCTAAAACGATTGGGATTGCCGCCCTGTCGGTCAGCCTTCCATCTCGTGCACGCACAAATGTATCTCGTGCCCTCATTGGCCGTGCATTGCAGCAGTACTTCAATGACTCGCCAGCAACAGGCGGCCACTTTCACCAGTCTGCTGACGTCATGTGCGCGTTCATGTGTGTTGGAGGAGGTGCTCTGTAAGGAAGTCTGAAGGAAGGGGCGGATTCTTTTCGGCTGTGTACTTTCAAATGTTAGTGCACTCGAGCCGGTTTTTGAAACTTACCTACCCCACCTTTAATAAATGTATTCTTTGATATGGTTTAGCCTTTCTCAGGCTACAACATGGTTAAGTTTACGATTATTATTAAGGAATACAAATCCCTCTTTGCAATGTTTACCAGCCTCCTTAAGGCCCTGACACACCAAGCAGTCACCAGAGGACTAGCCGACGCTGAAGTCGGCTGTTGCCTGGCCGTGTTCTCCTGCGTTTTGGCCATGTGTCGCACGGGAACACACCGCACTTGAGTGGCAATAACTCTCCTTACCAGCAGGCGGCGGTAGTGTGTATTCGTCATTCAAAAGAGGCAAAACCGGAAGACAGAGAAGAAGAAGAGTATCTTTTCTCCGTAATATCATACAGAGCTGGCCTCTCCTGGATCAAGGTGATGAGCAGGTCTTCGTTTGCATCATTCCAGATCGCCATGATGAGATGAAAATGAATAGCAGTCTGTGTGTGCCTTCTTAAATCGTTTGTTTACGTCCCTCACTTCCGCTTCGCTTCTCATGCACTGATTTGCTAGCTGAACAGCCAATCAGAGTGATTATTTGGTCCGACTGCCAGACCCGATGCATGGCCGATTCAACATGTTGAATCGGCCATGCATCGGGTCTGGCAGTCCAAATAAGGCGTGTCACGGTCGACGGTGCGGGACACACCAACCTGACTACGGCGCCGCGAATGCCCGACAGCCTCTGACGGCCTCTGACTCCCAAAATCGGGTTGGTGTGTCAGGGCCTTTAGGCTTTTCAATCACAATCATTCAACTGGAATAAATACAATATTGTTAACATGAAAATATGATTTGCTGTTCATTGTTTAGAGTTATTCTAAGGCATTACTCATTGGGAACTCGGTATGAGATAGAGCACACTGTTGAGATGTCTGCCTGTTTTACACACTTTGACCAGCAGGGGGTTTGTGTTCAAATGAAGCCCATGATGAAGCCTCATGAGATGAACCCTTTTGCGAACCAATTGGCTGGAAAGCTTCAAAGCTTCATAAGGCTTCATCTCGCCATCACTACTTATTTGTTTTAAATGTATTGTAAAAATACCTAATTTACACTTAAAAAAATGAATAATGTCTTCGTCTGACGCTCCAGGAAAGAGCTGCCTAAAATGGAAGCTTGTCCTGATTGCTGAGTTGTCACAGCTGTGGGCCACGCCCCTTTAATTAATGAACTCTCTGCAGCTGATGGGCGACAGCCGCCTTCCAGTCCATTGTAATGCACAATTTGAGACAAGTGTCCCTGAGCCCTGAGTAACAGGTTATTTTAGCTGATCTGAGATTTCAAAAGCACCATTTTAGCTAGAATAACTACAGAACAATTATACAGAGTAGAATAAATGAAACAGAGAGGTCTATTTAAACAAAAAAATTACTGAGTCAGCAGCGTCCTTACCTGGTCAGGGTTAGCACACTGAATGCTATCAAATAATACTTTCTATCAATATATAAACCTTTAACAAATGTAACATATTATTTACAATTCACAATGACATCTTTAACTAACTGTTTAGTTTATAAAGCATTCAATGAAATGATTATAGGTGTGATTATAGGTGTAGTAGGGAATGCCTCATTTTCATGAAACACCAAAATCAATTAAAAAGGTGAATTAATTAATTCATTAAACCTGGTTCTGTCTATGACTGCTGTGTGTCATACGGCCACACGCTGTGAGAAGTGTAGCAGGAACCACACAGAGGAGATGAGTGCGTTTCCTGACCGAGAGACAGACACAAACAAGAGAGATATGTCCCAGTTTGAGGACAGAGTTCACATATTTTAAACACAAAGGATATTTATTTAGCAAACTTAGTTTATTTATGCATTTATTTCTCTACAAACTTTAATATTTTTAGCAGAGTATTCAGAACACCCCTACATCAAGGCAGCAGCACCCAAAGCACAGAATGACCCGCTGCCTCTGAACGCAGCACTGGACCCTTCTCCACTGACTGTGGCACTGCCTTCTGAAGACTCAAATACAAATCTGTCAAAGGAAACGAGCCAAGACACTCTGAGTCTTTGCTGGACTGCAAAAAGAGGAATCATACAAAAATCCACAAATTCAAGGTTCCGTTAAATCTCAATATGTTGAATCCATTAGCCGTCCATGTGGAGCCGTGAGACCGTATACCATGACTTTAGACTGTGTGTGAGGCCAAGTGTATCTCTGGTAAAACACATGCCGCACTGCATAGCCTGTTTGCTTGTGTACCTGCTGATGTGCAATTCAACTTGTAACCATAAAGATTGACAGATGCTCAGTGGTTCCAACTCAGTTCCCTGCATGCACTGGGATGGTTTATGTAATGTTATCTCACAGTCCTCCAGCTCCAGAGAGGCTTTAACAAGCCTCACACCGATTATGAATTCTACAGAGCTCGACACGGCCAAAGTAAACGCTCCCAGAACACATGACAACCGATCTGCTCCAGTTTATGTGAACACAATGTACAGGTCACACTGTGGAATAGATGGAGAACGCCCAAACCCAAGGGGCAAACCAGGGTACGAACTGGAGGGGCAGGGGGAGCTATAGCTCCCCTAGTGGGGACATGAGCTCCCCTGGGAACATGGTTTGTGCATGTGGGGGGAGCTCTCTAAAATACTGATATGATGACCAAATAAATTCCATTTGGGCATGTTTTTTTTTCAAAGGTGTAAATAAGTCTCTCGTCTTCTCTCTCTCTCTCTCTCTCTCTCTCTCTCTCTCTCTCTCCATCTCTCTCTCTCTCTCTCTCTCTCTCTCTCTCTCTCTTTGAGTTCCATAGGATTAGAAAATGTGTGCACCTAATTTCCCTGTAACTTATAAAGTGATGAGTGATGTCCTTACAAGCTTCCAAACCACAACCTTGAGCCCCAGTGAAATGGGAGAGTTTCACTGGAGCAGAACCACAGAAAGACTGGAGTGATTGAAGGAATGTTGGCAGTTGTCTCACTCTCATGCAGTGAACTCCCCACCCCCCCCCCCCCCCCCCAGGTGTGTGAAAGTACGTGTTGAATATCCACTGTGCAAAGTCTGCCAGTGTTGGGGAGCACTTACTGACCGTCCTAAAACCCTATTGTGTAAAATTACACATAACTGTTTTAGGTTAGTTGAAAGCACTCATATTAAGTTTAAATATAAAACATAATGGGTTTAAGTTAATTACATTACATTACATTACATTACATTACATTGAAGTCAATGTTTAATTTGTTCAGTGCAAAAAGTCAGGAAGGGTTTCATGTCTCAAACTAAAGCATCAACTCTTGGTTCAAACAAAAACGTCCTCTTCTTTGTACGCCCATGTTTTTGCCTCACTTTGTGTGTGTTACTTATTTGTGTGCAACTATTCTTATTACTCAATGTGGTAAGGCCGTGTTCTCCTCAACCTGACCTCTGACCTTTAAAGATCTTAGGGCCCTGCAACGTCACCACAAGGCATCTCAAATCAGATGAGCAGGGACTGAACAAATTAATCGAGTTTTCTCGAGTCTTTTTTTTCAATCCAAAAATCTGCACCCACTAGAGTCTAAGATAAAATAACATATACTTTATTGATCCCAATTTGGGAAATGTTTTCGTCAGCATAGAAAAGACATTAAAAGACACAACACATGTCAGAGGGTACAGGTCAAATTCATAATGATAACATATCAAAGATGGAGAATGATTTAACAAATATAAATACTCAGGTGTCAGCAAACAATAACACCAGGGGAGTCATCTAACATTCCTCCTGAGATAGCTCCATTAGGCCCTGGGCCTGCAGAGGTGTGACCTAGGCCTTGTTGTCATTTCTTTATTGAAAGGCCAACCATGGAGGTCAACAGTCCCGCTGTACACTGGCTGCAGGCAGCACTTCCTGTAAATATCTCAATGGGACCAATCTGATTAAATAAAGGTTTGAAATTAACTGTACAAATGTTGTCCTGGTTTGACTGTTTTAAAACATCAAATATTATTACCCAAATCTTGGTTACATCTGTCATGCCAATTTAATTCCAACTCATTACTTATTTGTAGTGATGTTACGTATTGCGCCGAGGCTTCGGAGCGTGTGTCGAGTAATCCCCGCTTTTTGTGAAGCCTGTATCGAGGCTTGTATCGTTTTGTGCCAGTGACATCATCGATGACAAACGAAGCCTCGCTGCCTGTCGATACCACGTGACTGCTTCAGGAAGCGCTTCAGATCTTGGCGCGTGCTTCTGACAGATAAAAACCATCGGATTCGAATCAAGATGTGTGTACCTTGTGAGAGGAGAACACTCTCGTTTGCCAGTTTGGTTGTACGATATTTTTGCAACTCGTTAGAATGGAGCCAGCAAAGAAGAGAAGGACTTCCCCTGAGTGGGAACACTTTGATCTGATTTCACCCAATAAGGTAGGTTGCATACATACAGTAGTATATTACAACAGATGTATTATGTTAGATTTGTATGGTTAATTTTTTTACTTTTTCTATTTCATTCACAGGTGAAGTGTTTATTGTGCTCCAGGGAACTGGGATACAATACCTGAGGTTACCTAACTGTAACCCAGCTTCTATGAGTATTGGCGCAGCCCTCTAAGGCTATCGCTATTGGGTTTACCCTTCTGCGCCCCCGCGCAGTACTGAAAACACTTGTAGTCCACGCCCCCCCGCTAGGTGGGCCCCACCCTCGGGCCACCTTCCGGTATAAATAGGGAGGTTGCCCAGTGATCTGCTCCCATACAATATAACTTTTCTTCAGCTATTCGCGGAGCCAGTGGGGCCCAGTGCTTAGAGGGCTGCGCCAATACTCATAGAAGCTGGGTTACAGTAGGTAACCCCAGTACTATTTCGTATATGGCTTCACCCTCTAAGGCTAAGGCGTGGGTTAAGGGCGAAGCATGATGTAGTCTGCGCCCCACTGGGTCCGCCCGGCACTAGAAGCACAGACACACCTGCTCAATAACACATCCCTCCCTGACGTCACTCACTCCGACAGGACACCCAGTACAGGGTGCGTCAGAGAGGAAAGGGAGACCTCCCTCAAATAAAATTGAATAAATGAACAGGGGGAAGACCAAGATGCAGCCATGCAAATATCTTCCACTGACATTCCTCCGCTCAACGCCGTGGAGGAAGAAATTCCTCTGGTTGAGTGCGCTTTGATATTCTCCGGGGGCTCCACCCCAGATGAGACATACGCCTGTGAGACCGCCTCACACAGCCAGTGTGACAGCCGTTGTGTAGACAGAGGCTGCCCGATAGAGCGCTCTCTGTAATGCACAAACAGGCGCTGAGAACGGCGCACTGCCGCTGTGCGCGCCACATAGCAGGCCAGCGCGCGCACCGGACAGAGGAGATGAGATGTGGCTTCTTCCTCCGATTTATGAGGAGGCGGAAAAAACCCATCCAAGGTGATCACTGTTGATCTAAAAGAGCTAGTGATGACCTTTGGCATAAAGGCTGGGTTAGGACGTAACGCAGCCAAACTGCCATCCCCCTGGATCCGGAGGCATGACGGTGCCACAGAGAGAGCCGATAAATCACTCACCCTTTTCGCCGATGTTAGAGCTAAAAGCAGTACTACTTTAGCTGATAACATGTTGAGGGGAACCTGCTCTAAAGGTTCAAATGGGGCTTTGCTTAGTGCTCGTAACACCAAAGCCAAATCCCACTGAGGCGCCAGTGCGCGTGACACCGGTCTGAGTCTTCGTACCCCTTGCAGAAACCGTTTCGTCAGGGGGTGACTGAACACCGTCCCTGCTCCGAAACCCACGTGACAAGATGAAATGGCAGCCGCATATACCTTGATTGTGCTGAACGCCAAATTCCTGTCCAACAACAGCTGGAGGAATGACAGCACGTGAGGCAGGGGGCACATAATGGGGTCCAGGCTTCTCCCTACACACCAACGCTGGAACGCTGCCCACTTGGCTGTGTAGGACGCTCTGGTAGACGCGGCCCTGGCTCCCTGAATGGTGCGTATAACATCTTGAGAGAGACCCCAGCTCTCTAAGTGTTCCCGCTCAGGGGCCATGCCCATAAGGGCTGGCCTATCACTGGGTGACTGCAGATCGCTCCCTCCACCTGTGAGAGAGCGTCCCCCCGCCACGGAATCTCCCACGGCCTGCCTGACAGCGTACGCTGTAGGCATGGAAACCAGGAAGCTCCCGTGCGTTCCGGGGCAATTAGGATCACTGACAGCTGCTCTTCCTGCACTCGTTCCAGGAACCGAGGAATCAGCGGGACTGGTGGGAAGGCGTACAGCCGTCCCCTGGGCCATGGCTGATGTGCGAACGCGTCCCTTTGTTCAGCTCTCCAGGCACATACAGTGCTCTGATGGAGAGCACGTGTGCGCGCGCCCAGATCAACAGCCGTCTGGCTGTGTTCAGAAGCTGCGCTGAGCGTACACCGCCCTGGTGATTGATGTAGGCTGCCGCGGCTTTGTTGTCTGTGCGAATCAACACATGCTGATTCCGCAGCAACGGGGCAAAATGTTGAATTACTCTCCGTATGGAGATTAATTCCAGCACATTTATGTGGAAAGGCATGTGAGCCGGCCACTGTCCTCCCACTGCCTGCGTCATGCACGTTCCTCCCCACCCTGAGAGAGATGCGTCTGTGAACACCGAGATGTGTGACGTAACTCTGCCCAGGGGAACCCCCTCTGACAGGACGTGGGGACTTTTCCAGTATGTTAAGTCTGAACCCACGGACAGAGGGATGACCACCATGCGCATCTTCTGTCGTATGGGGTCGATGCGGAGGCTGATGAACCACCTCTGCAGTCTCCTCATGTGCAGGAGACCCAGGGGCATCACCACGTGACCTGCTGCCATCATGCCGAGCAGCCGCATCACGGAGAGTGACGTCACCACGATGCGTGGTATGACACGTTGAAGGAGAGCTGTCAGCGTTTCCACTCTCTGCCGTGAGAGTCGTGCTCTCATGCGGGCTGAGTTCAATTCCACCCCCAGGTAAACAATACTCTGGGAGGGAAGAGGACAGCTCTTTTTCCAGTTCATTATGAAACCCAGCTTTGACAGATGCGATATGAGTATACCGTCTGTAAAGCCGCTTCCTCCCTGGAGCGAGCCAGCAGCAGCAGGTCGTCCAGGTAAAATAGTACTCTCATCCCTCCTCTGTGTAGCGGCCGTAGCACCGTCTCTACACACTTTGAAAATGTACGAGGAGCCAGGGAATAGCCGAACGGCAGACGGTTGTACTGGTACGATATTACCTGGAACGAAAACCTCAGGAATTTCCTGTGTTGCGGGATGATGGGTACGTGGAAGTAAGCATCCTTCAGGTCTATAGAGGTGAACCAATCTCCCTGGTGAACACACTCTAACACCCTTTTGACCGTCAGCATGTGAAAAGGTCTTTTCATTATTGCCTTGTTGAAAGCTGACAGGTCGAGGATGGGTCTCATTCCCCCTGTCTTTTTCGGGATAAGAAAATAGCGGGAGTAATACCCCTGAATTTCTTCCTCCTGGGGAACCCTGGAAATAGTCTCTTTCAACAGGAGTTCCCGTAGCTCTGCTTGGAGCGCAAGACACTGTTCTCGGGATGTTAGGCATGTCACCTGTATCCCGTTGAACTGTGGGGGGGGGCAGGCGAACTGCAGGGTGTACCCTCTGCTGATCAGCCTGCTCATCCATCTGTCCATCAGACACACGCGCTGCCACGCCGAGAAACACTCTGACAGCGGGCGCGCCTGTTCGAGATGTGTTGTGGTTGTCATGACGACGAGCCACTCCAAAGCCCTCGCCGCCGCTGCCCGTGAGGCAACCCAAAGTGGGCCTAGAGCGAAAGGGCTGTGCGGAGGCCTCCACACGCTGCGTATCACTCCGCCTCGCATCATGAGACGTGTACACGCTCAGAGGATGGATGGAGGTGTGTGCAGTAATATCCACATGAGGCGTTAACCCTGCTCTCATGGGCTTATTATGACCGTGTATAGGTGGCGTATCTCGGACAGAAGAATGCCGCGAGGTCTGTGGTTTAATAACCGAAGAGTCATAACCATCAGAAATCTGTCGCGAACCATGCCGCCAACTAATCATCAGATTGGAGGCAGTTGGTGTAATTATTGTGCTCCGCAGCTTATTAATCGATAGATTAAATAGCGCAGGCTTTTGTACCGAACCCGGCTGGCTATTAACCGACAGGTCATAGGCAGCTCCCAGGGTGGGGGATATGTGACACACATTTGTAACTGAAGACTCAGACCACATGTAGGAAATAAACAACTTTTTTTTTGATCACACTCCCCCCCCAGACCGTCAAGGTCGGCTTTGTTTTTTCGGCGGCTCTCGTGGAGTAGACGCCGAACGGGAGTACCTCACTCCCTTCTTACCCCCCCTCTGTGGTGGGGGCCCGTCGGTGCGGGACGGTGCCCTGGAGGTGCGGGTCGGTGCCCCAGCCGCCGCTGACGGACGATTCTGACGCCTCGGCTGCTGTTGCTGCTGGTGTCTGTCCGTCTGCCGCTGGTGTCGCTGCTGCTTCACTGCTGGCTGGAGCCAGCCGACGTGCTGGCGGATGTCCTCCGCCTGCTCCGAAGCCGCCTTCATGGAATCAACCATGGCCAGGAACTGGGGCCCGAACAGCCCGTCCGAGCTGATCGGAGCCTCCAGTAAGACCTTCCTGGCTGGCTCTGTGACCGCTGCCTGCTGTAACCAGAGCTGACGCTGGATCTGTGTCATCCATGCCGTAATCCTCGCCTGGGACACCGCCACGGCTGCGCACGGCGTGAGCGCCGTGCTGGCCGCCTTAGCGATCTCCTCTGGAGCCACGGTGGTGGATCGCTCGACCAACGTCACCACCGAGTTGGTCAGCAGAGCGATGTTGTTTGCCGCTGCTGACGCCTGGAACGCACACTGGTGCGCCCGGTCAGCCTGGCGGGCGACATACTGGTCCTTGGGGTTGGCCAACATAGGGCGCCGTCCGGCGACCAAGTTGGCCTGTCTTACCCCGAAAAATGCCGTTAAGCTCGGTTCCAGAGCGGGGGTGGTTGGGAAAACCTCATCTGTGAAACCCTCCACCTTGGTGAAGGGGACAAAGGAGGCCACCGGAGCCCTCAGGGTCCTCGGGTTCGCCGCTGCACCTTCCTGATACCGCCTAATGGTGGGGAAGCACAGCCAGATCGGAACACCAAATATCGGACGCTTGGAGGACCCTCTGAACTACTGGCAGACACAAAAACATGTTTATCCAAACCTGCATAAACTTGCAGTCACTTTTTTGTGCACACCTGCTTCCTCAGTCCCGTGTGAAAGGGTCTTTTCGAAGGCAGGAGAAGTTGTGTCAAAGAACATAAATGGTTTAATCCCGAAAACTGTGGAAAAAATATTGTTTTTAAACAAAAACCAATACAATTGTTCCAAGCACATTCACTGCCCTCTGCAAAGTCACACACGCACATTCACTGCCCTCTGCAAAGTCATACACGCACATTCACTGCCCTCTGCAAAGTCACACACGCACATTCACTGCCCTCTGCCCACTGCCCTCTGCAAAGTCACACACGCACATTCACTGCCCTCTGCAAAGTCACACACGCACATTCACTGCCCTCTGCAAAGTTAAACCCTTCTTCTTTTCCGGTTTTCGAACATATATTGCTTCTTTTGTCTTTATAGAAGGCAGCAGACAATTACATTTATTTATGTATAGATATAACAACAAGATACTGTATTGATACATTGGTTTTATTATTATTATTATTATTATTATATACAGTCATTTTAAAACACTTACTGGTGCAAAATTATGTTTATACAAATACATTTTACATCTTTTACACTTTTGTATAATTATTTCCAGTATTTGTAGTATTTCAAAGATTACAAATAATATTTAGCTGTTGTACACCTGTTCACCAACAGGGGGTCTCGTGTGCACGTGAAGCCCATGATGAAGCCTCAGGTGAACCTTTTAGTGAACCGATTAGCTGGAAGCAGAACGTGCTTCAGATCGGTTGAACCACAACGCTCATATTACCCATGGATGTATAATAAGAACCATATTACCCCTCCTGTACCCGGGCCGGTGACACGATGGAATCAAGAGAGCTCAGACCCTCACTTATAGGCCTATAGAGGTTGGAACATGTTTTAAGTATAAATAAATAAAAGAATAAATACAAGTAGGAATAAAAAACATCAATGAACAAATAAATGAATAAATACAGGAATAGATAGCATGCAGTGTTTTCAGATGAATTCAGTGTGTGTGCTGTGGCTCAGCTGGAAAGCAGTTGACTCACGACCGCAGGGTCTCTGGTGCAACGACTGGTCAATACGTCTTTTTGTTTTGTTTATAAAAGCTACAGCTAAATGAGATAATGTAGTTAAAGGTGTGGTAGGTAAGTTTCAGAAACCGGCTCGAGATACACTTTGTGTTATATTCCATGGAATGCTCTTAACATCCCGATAGCAATGAATATCTGAAGTGCTTTGACAACAAATCCATAAAGAAATGTCATCTGTGGAAGCCGTAGTACTGTAAAAAGTACAACTAATCCGTTTAGCCGGCCGGCTAAACGGATTGGATTGCCGCCCTGTCTGTCAGCCTTCCATCTCGTGCACGCACAAATGTATCTCGTGCCCTCATTGGCCGTGCATTGCAGCAGTACTTCAATGACTCGCCAGCAACAGGCGGCCACTTTCACCAGTCTGCTGACGTCATGTGCGCGTTCATGTGTGTTGGAGGAGGTGCTCTGTAAGGAAGTCTGAAGGAAGGGGCGGATTCTTTTCGGCTGTGTACTTTCAAATGTTAGTGCACTCGAGCCGGTTTTTGAAACTTACCTACCCCACCTTTAATAAATGTATTCTTTGATATGGTTTAGCCTTTCTCAGGCTACAACATGGTTAAGTTTACGATTATTATTAAGGAATACAAATCCCTCTTTGCAATGTTTACCAGCCTCCTTAAGGCCCTGACACACCAAGCAGTCACCAGAGGACTAGCCGACGCTGAAGTCGGCTGTTGCCTGGCCGTGTTCTCCTGCGTTTTGGCCATGTGTCGCACGGGAACACACCGCACTTGAGTGGCAATAACTCTCCTTACCAGCAGGCGGCGGTAGTGTGTATTCGTCATTCAAAAGAGGCAAAACCGGAAGACAGAGAAGAAGAAGAGTATCTTTTCTCCGTAATATCATACAGAGCTGGCCTCTCCTGGATCAAGGTGATGAGCAGGTCTTCGTTTGCATCATTCCAGATCGCCATGATGAGATGAAAATGAATAGCAGTCTGTGTGTGCCTTCTTAAATCGTTTGTTTACGTCCCTCACTTCCGCTTCGCTTCTCATGCACTGATTTGCTAGCTGAACAGCCAATCAGAGTGATTATTTGGTCCGACTGCCAGACCCGATGCATGGCCGATTCAACATGTTGAATCGGCCATGCATCGGGTCTGGCAGTCCAAATAAGGCGTGTCACGGTCGACGGTGCGGGACACACCAACCTGACTACGGCGCCGCGAATGCCCGACAGCCTCTGACGGCCTCTGACTCCCAAAATCGGGTTGGTGTGTCAGGGCCTTTAGGCTTTTCAATCACAATCATTCAACTGGAATAAATACAATATTGTTAACATGAAAATATGATTTGCTGTTCATTGTTTAGAGTTATTCTAAGGCATTACTCATTGGGAACTCGGTATGAGATAGAGCACACTGTTGAGATGTCTGCCTGTTTTACACACTTTGACCAGCAGGGGGTTTGTGTTCAAATGAAGCCCATGATGAAGCCTCATGAGATGAACCCTTTTGCGAACCAATTGGCTGGAAAGCTTCAAAGCTTCATAAGGCTTCATCTCGCCATCACTACTTATTTGTTTTAAATGTATTGTAAAAATACCTAATTTACACTTAAAAAAATGAATAATGTCTTCGTCTGACGCTCCAGGAAAGAGCTGCCTAAAATGGAAGCTTGTCCTGATTGCTGAGTTGTCACAGCTGTGGGCCACGCCCCTTTAATTAATGAACTCTCTGCAGCTGATGGGCGACAGCCGCCTTCCAGTCCATTGTAATGCACAATTTGAGACAAGTGTCCCTGAGCCCTGAGTAACAGGTTATTTTAGCTGATCTGAGATTTCAAAAGCACCATTTTAGCTAGAATAACTACAGAACAATTATACAGAGTAGAATAAATGAAACAGAGAGGTCTATTTAAACAAAAAAAATTACTGAGTCAGCAGGAGCGTCCTTACCTGGTCAGGGTTAGCACACTGAATGCTATCAAATAATACTTTCTATCAATATATAAACCTTTAACAAATGTAACATATTATTTTACAATTCACAATGACATCTTTAACTAACTGTTTAGTTTATAAAGCATTCAATGAAATGATTATAGGTGTGATTATAGGTGTAGTAGGGAATGCCTCATTTTCATGAAACACCAAAATCAATTAAAAAGGTGAATTAATTAATTCATTAAACCTGGTTCTGTCTATGACTGCTGTGTGTCATACGGCCACACGCTGTGAGAAGTGTAGCAGGAACCACACAGAGGAGATGAGTGCGTTTCCTGACCGAGAGACAGACACAAACAAGAGAGATATGTCCCAGTTTGAGGACAGAGTTCACATATTTTAAACACAAAGGATATTTATTTAGCAAACTTAGTTTATTTATGCATTTATTTCTCTACAAACTTTAATATTTTTAGCAGAGTATTCAGAACACCCCTACATCAAGGCAGCAGCACCCAAAGCACAGAATGACCCGCTGCCTCTGAACGCAGCACTGGACCCTTCTCCACTGACTGTGGCACTGCCTTCTGAAGACTCAAATACAAATCTGTCAAAGGAAACGAGCCAAGACACTCTGAGTCTTTGCTGGACTGCAAAAAGAGGAATCATACAAAAAATCCACAAATTCAAGGTTCCGTTAAATCTCAATATGTTGAATCCATTAGCCGTCCATGTGGAGCCGTGAGACCGTATACCATGACTTTAGACTGTGTGTGAGGCCAAGTGTATCTCTGGTAAAACACATGCCGCACTGCATAGCCTGTTTGCTTGTGTACCTGCTGATGTGCAATTCAACTTGTAACCATAAAGATTGACAGATGCTCAGTGGTTCCAACTCAGTTCCCTGCATGCACTGGGATGGTTTATGTAATGTTATCTCACAGTCCTCCAGCTCCAGAGAGGCTTTAACAAGCCTCACACCGATTATGAATTCTACAGAGCTCGACACGGCCAAAGTAAACGCTCCCAGAACACATGACAACCGATCTGCTCCAGTTTATGTGAACACAATGTACAGGTCACACTGTGGAATAGATGGAGAACGCCCAAACCCAAGGGGCAAACCAGGGTACGAACTGGAGGGGAGCAGGGGGAGCTATAGCTCCCCTAGTGGGGACATGAGCTCCCCTGGGAACATGGTTTGTGACATGTGGGGGGAGCTCTCTAAAATACTGATATGATGACCAAATAAATTCCATTTTGGGCATGTTTTTTTTTCAAAGGTGTAAAATAAGTGAAATAAAATTATATTTAGAGTTTATGATTCATGAAAAAAGTGTCGCCTGCTTGCACGCTGCCCGCAGCTCCACCCACTACCCACTCACTCACAAGCTCGTTTAGTTGGCACTGCATGTTTACCAGGCATTGTTGCTGCTGCTGACATGTCGAAAAGAAAAAAACAACTTACCTTGGGCAATTTCTTTAAAAAGACGGCCAAACAACCTGATCAAGAAGACCAACCGAATGTAGCTGGTGGTAGCACATCGTACGTTGTGACTGCTGCTACAACAGAACCGAGAGAGGAGGGAGCTAACGTCAGTGCTAGTGCTAACTTGACAGCTAACGTTAACTTGGGGGCTGAAGAGACACAAGAAGACGAGCCGTTGTGTAGTGTGTGTGGCGTCGCGTCTCTCCAGGCAGTGAGGGTTGTGTTGTGCTCTAGCTGTATTATTAATATTAATATTGTTCATGGTTGGTGCCGCTGGCTGCTCTTATCGCGTGTGTTCGGCTCTGTGTGGGCTCCAGCCATAAAAGGCCCATGTGAAACAATGTAGCCTGTTTTTGAGTCATTTTAAATTGATTTAATTAAACAGTCAAACGTTACATTGGTGGTCCGTGGATCATTTATTATCAAGTTGATTGAAGTTTGCGTAGCCCATACGTGCTCGGGAAATCTGTTGACATGAACATGATCCATCGGGACGGTTCATGTAAATGTAGACCTGTGGCACCACCCCGTGTGCAACAGGTCTTCTCTTAATAATAGGCCTATGTCTGTGCTGTTGCTATTAATGCACGGATCAGCATTTACCCCCCCACCCCGCAAAAAAGAAAAGAAAACCCGGCTCCCCCGGAGACCGTGGTATAGTTCGCACACTGGGGCACCACAAACTAAAGGCATGTTCATCTCGTTATTTAAACATATTCCTAATAAGTAATAACGTTCTTGCTGCCTGGCGCTGTGACAGTGATATCTCAGCACCAAATGAAGAATCTCATTACACTTTGCTTTTCTTATACGCTGTGCTTCAGACAAATCGCAGGTGGGAAGAGATGAGTTGGGACTCTGTGAAAAAGAACACTGTATTCTGCAGTTGTGCTTTGGATGCTTTTATGATTGCATTACACTGTGAGACAGAACCTGCAGTTTCACATCAGCTCTCACATTCCAATCCAACATCTGCTCAAGTCTTCAGCCCTGACTGAGTATAGTATCTATTGAGTGTAGTGTCCTGAGCCTCAGCCTTTGAGTTCTTTCCTCCTGTACGTAGAAGTCAGTCCACAGGCTGCTGTGTTGTTTGTTGAAGTCAGGAAAGGTTTCAGTTTATACGTTAATCGCTTCCTGCATTAGCCATCGAAAGTGATGTATACATGTAAAGTGTTACATAGAGAACCTTTGAAGGATGCTTATTTCAGCCTGATGCATGTCTACTGGGAGTTGTTTCTAATATTATGTACAACCCATGATATCAAGAAGGGGGGAGTAAAGACTAGAAACCTGTCTGTGTTTAATACGATCAACATCAGCACACACTGCAGCCCCCATGAGCAGAACTCATCACCTCTCAGACACTTCCAACAATAACTAGAACCTCTTTGAACGAAGGAATTATTGCAAAATGGAATTCTTTCTTCCTAATAAACTAGCAACCAAGTTTACAGTATATTTCAAATGGGTATAACTGACTGATATGAAATATGACATCTCAAAAGTGTATCCTAAAGTTGTGTTGGAAATGTGTTGGTGATGTGTAAATGCTCTTCTCGACAGCAGCCAATAACTCGATGAAACAGTCAAAGGACCTTCATAAGTCTGTCCAGTCATTCCAATCAAATCCAACTGCTTGGACTGACCTGCCTACAAGTCTATCAAATGTAATAACCTAAATAACAATTCTACAATCAAATCCAAGTGTATGCCATAACATTTCATATACATCCATGTTCCATTGCTGATCCAAAGTCAGGTCCTGCAGAGAGCCCCAAACCTCTGCCTGGTTGCTCAGCATGATGCCGTCTCCCCACGACCACGCCTTGACATCCTGTAGTCGTGACCCCCCCACCTCATGCTCTCGCTCACACACCAACACATATAGACTATGGTGAACCATGCAGAAAGAAACCAAAGCCTGACGATCATTCTGCTGACTCGGATGCGTTTCACAGGACACTCTCCAGTTCTAGGGAATTGCAGAGCATTCTCCAGAGGAGACAAGTGCTGTTGCTAGCTTTTCATTAGAATGTCAAAAGTAAGTGGATGATGGGAGTGAACGTGCCATCCAACTAAAGATTGTGATCCATTCATCATCCCTCATCTTCCCAGGTGTTTATCTTCTACTGGTGCACATGAGTGTCTTGTTAGTGTGTGCGTTCTATTACTTAGGGCTCGCCACAGTGACAGAGGAGCCCTCTGCGCTACAGGAAGTGTGTGTTCTGTGGGAATACATGAAATGACAGAAGAAAATAAATAACCCCAACGAGCCTCACAGCAAGACGACCCGTGGAAGAAGTCAGAAAGCATGTGTAGAGCCGTGCTTTGGGTGAGAAGAGGGCCACTCATTGGAACAGCGCCCGGCTCAAGTGCCTTCAGCTGAGCCTAAGAGCAGAGTCTGTTGTGAAAGAATGGATCTAATTAGCTTTTATGTCAAAACACAATTAACAAGGGTTATTTAAAAAAGTGGATGAATACAATTATCTGTGTAATACAGAATGTGTAATATAGGTTGTATTCCTCAGATTTCATTAGCTTGTTATGTTCCATCTTCAACCCTAAAAGTTAGTTGTACATTTAACATGTAAGGCTAAACACCATGTGTCCTCTTTGTTGACCTTTCCACATTAACAATGGATCCCTTCATGGCCTGTGTGCAGAGAAGGGAACGTTAGAGGGACCACTGGGGGCCTGGGTCCATGGCATTTTCATAAAAAAGGCTTTTTTATTGTATATGATATGTCAACAAACCAGCATGGATTGTACCATCTGGTTATGCTATCATCAGCCGAAGGTTGTTGCTCTCAGACGTTGTACTAATGAGGTTGTCACTGCTCTGTCCTGCAGCCCTCTAGCGAGGGAGGAAGACGATAAGTCACAACACATACGTGTCCACACGGCTGATCCACTCCAAAAGACAGCTTTTTTGTTCCTCGTTATGAATATTTCCGTCTAACAGACTTGGCCAAAAACAATATTTGTATGCTATTTCTACAGCGGCCACACCGGCACTTTTCTGAAAAGTTGAAATATGTTCAACTCTAACCACTCGGAATGCGCTCGGTTGTAATTGGAATCAATTGAAAACAGACGCTCAGAAAAAGGCTCGATGTGCACACGGGCGCTGTCAGCATACATACAGTACGAGCATGCACGAATAGTGAGGGCACACTGGGGACAACATGACTATCATTTGAACTGTTGGACATGCTGCTGATTTCCATGTGTTCTGTGTTTGCATCACACGTCACCTGTTAGACGCTTTTCTCCAAAGCGACTCACAGACTCACACTGTGGGCGGTCCCCACTGGAGCACTTTGGGTGAAGGATCTCAGGGACACAACGACATGCTGACTGCAGTGGGGTTTGAACCTGTGCTCCCCTGATCCCAACGCCAGTGCACTAGGCCATTGCGCCACACGCCTCCGTTTGCCAGATTGCATGTGTAGCCTGAGAAAAAGAAACCATGTCTGCCTCTCTGAGACCTGGGAACTGCAGGTGCTCAGCGTTCTCCACGGAGGACTCCTATATGGCCCTATGCTTTAGCCCAGGGGGAAGCAGAGATGATACAGTGGAAAGTATCTAAGCAGATTTACTCAAGTATGTATTTAAGAAAAATGTTGAGATACTTGTACTTTACTTTTTTGCTACTTTGTACTTCGACCCCACCACAACTCAGAGGTACATGGTGTACTTCTCCTCCTCTACATGTATTTAATACCTTTAGTTACTTCACAGATGAATGATGTGAAATCTAATCAAGTGTTAAATCAGACTTGAGTTCCATCTGGAGTAAATCCACAAGCTTCCCTGCAGTCTACAAAGTACTTCAGACTAGCTGCACCTTCACCAGCTACCCTGCAGTCTACAAAGTACTTCAGACTAGCTGCACCTTCACCAGCTTTGAGAACACTTTCATGATCAATCATTATAAAACATATCATATATATTATTCTGCACAATGACTACTTTTACTTTTGATACTTTGACTATATTTTTATGATAATACTTTTCTACTTTTACTTGAATAACATTTTCAATGCAGGCATTTGACTTATAACAGATTATATTTATACCTACACTCTGGTACTTTTACTCAAGTACATGTGTACTTCTCCCACCTCTACATTTGACATGAAGCTTTCCCAAAGATATGACTGTGTATTCTGTTTATGAGCTAATCCCGTTCCATCTGATCATCAGGGGGGAACTGAAATGTGACCTGTAATAACCTGGTGGGTGTTCCTCTACAAAAGTAAGGATTTGTCTTGTTACTATAAGCTGCACTGTGAGGCTACCGTTAGTGTTACACAGACTTTGGCACATCTGTTCCACATGCAAGTCTGCACACAATTCCATTTTAGTTGGAAAAGCCATCTCAAGTTTGATTAGACAATGAAGTGAATAAAGCATTCAACATAAAAGTGATTGGAAAATAAAGCCTGCATCGTGAACAAAATAAATGATCAAGCAAAAGTAAGTAAAGTTCACTTCTTATACTTCAACCACAAACTGAAGACATTAAAGCAATTCCAGATAAATCCAAATGTGTTGACTCATTCACCTTGATAAGTCATTTCCTTGTGGTGGCACAGAGGGTCTGTCCTTAACCCCCCCTGCATGAGGATGATGCAGCTTGAGGTCTTTGGAGCTGCGGTGGACATTTCCTGCACACTCAGCATCTCGGATGAAAGGCCGTTCCTCCTGCTCTTTGCACAGCCTATTAAAAGCTCGGGGTGTTGTTCTGCTTCACATCAGGATGTGGGGATGTAATTACAGTGACCAAGTGAAGGATGGGGAACAGAACAGTTTTCTTTCCACTGACACCCCCTCTGTGCCAGCGTGGAACCGATGTGTTGCCTTTGAAAGATTGAGAGTATTCTTTACATCGTACCGATTTAAAAAAACTCTTAGGTCCCTCCAGTGTTCAACTGAGTCCTTTATAAAAACAGGGCTGAAGTATTTCAGGGGCACTATATCATTCATGTCAATAAATCAATCAAGTTTTATTATATAATTCAGTATCACAAAACCACATTTGTCTCAGTAGGCTTCACAGTGTGTACAGCATACAGCTCCCTCTGTCCGGAGACCCTTGCAGTGTTAGAGACCTCCGGGGGGGGGGGAGCGACAGAGAAGGGTCCCCTGATGGACAGGCGCCCAACATCAGACCTCTGCAGGGAACACAGGGACTTCAGCCTTTGTAAACATTCGAAAAGATAACATACAAGAAAGGATTCATCCTTTTAGGAGCAGTTCAGAAACTTACTGAAATATGTCAGCTCTGTGAATTATCCTGTGACTATTAAGAAGTATAGTAATGGAAATCTGTCTCCTGATCTAAGTGGCGGGCGGTCCAAGCCCCCCACAGACTGATGACACCATCCTCTTCCTCACACCTCCTCAGTGTGCTGACCCAGAGCACAGAGGACCAATATGGGTGGACATGCATTCCTTTGTACATACAGTATACACAGTATACTGTGTATACTGTATACATACAGTATACACAGTATACTGTATATGTGATGGTGTGCATATCCTTGTAACAACACTCCAGTGTTTGGAGCTGCAGCTGAAGTGGGGGGGGTTACAAACGCACAGTACATAGTTGTCTTGTCCAGTCAGTGTATTGTTCCGGCCATCCCACAATGTTTTGAGAGGTTGATCACATGCTTCCAATAGAACATGAACAGCCATGTTTCCTGACACATTTAATTAGTGCGCCTAATGATGATCGTGTCCTCAAGGCAAAGGAGCATTTTGGGAAATTAAAAACAATTCACTGTGCCTTTGACTTTCATTATGATGTTGCATACTGAAGATTTTTTCTCTAGTTTTTATTTCATTTTTACAATTTAATTAATAAAATTGTGAAGCCCATAAAACCTGTTGCCCTCTAGCTTAGTGTGTTCTTTACTGTCACGCGTGGCGGGGGGCCTGGTGTACTTCTTTAAGGGTCCAACCATGACCACAGACCTTTGTTCCTTTATTACAGGTTTATGTGGTGGGACAGCACTCTGACTTTACGCCTCTTTTGTTTGGAATGCGAACATATAGACATACATTTCTCTTGAACAGCGACCTGTGCAGTGGCGGTTTGGACCAATTTTGACTGGGGGGGGGGCAGTTATTTTATAAAAATAGTCAAGAGTCAAAATCTCTTAACACATCAGTGGTTAAGTTGTTATTACAGTATAACACTTATTTTGAATAAATATGTTTTAAAATATTTTTGTAACCTGTTTTTTTCTTTGTTTGATTTGTTAGAACATGTGGGCTTATTAACACACACGTACACCCCAAAAATTGTACAATTATTTGTGTATTTACATTTATTTATGTTTACTAAACAGTGAATTTATTATTTTGAGAAGCTCAACATTATCTGTATTTATTTTTGGTGACATTCATATCATTTTATGGTTTATCTGTACTGTTCGAGAAGCAGTAAGAGTGAGTAGCGCTAAGGTGGAACCTTTGGCAGGTGAGCGGTGACATCTGGGTTATGTTAGGGGGGACACTTCCGCCCCCCTCCTCAGAAGCAATCCAGACGATCAACTGATTTCCTTAACATTCTAAACTGTCATTTCCCTTGCATCACTCACCTCAGCAACGGAGCTCTCTCCACTGTCCCTGTGTTCTGCCTCTGACTCACTCTCAAGCGTCTAGATGTCAAGAGAGGTGGTGAAGTGATCATTATGTATTGAGCAGTATACTCTTTCACATTGAATCATAACAAGTCATACTGAATGTAGATACAACTGACTCTAAAGTAAGTCCCAGTCTGTGACATTGGACATTTTGAAGACTCAAAGTCCCAAGCAGTAGGTAGAATATTAGCTAGTCTGTGTAATGTGCACAAAAAAAACAGTTAACTGAATACTGGGATGGAAATGGCCTATAAGCACTCAGTAAAACCAACCCGGTATCACGGCAAGACGTGAACATGTGACGATTTACCATGCTGGGAGACGTGAAGATGTCATGATTTCGTCCCTTCAAATATGACAGTGACACAGTATTGTTAACCCATGTTAACCAGTGGAGAAATACCCAGAAATGCCAAGCAAATGCTACCCCGACGATCGGTTGTTATTGTCGATATTAATAGTCACTTGATTTTGCCGATGTTCTTGTTGCCCCAGCTAGTCGACACCTCTTTTAGTAGAATACATTAATGTATTAAATCAATGTTAATCCATGCGTGTGGATATGGAATTAATGGACGTGACGTTGTGCGATTGCATTGCCAGGCAACAGCTAATGTTAATTTACAAACTACAACCGTAGTTATATTTAAAAACATGTTAGAAGGCCTCTGTTAAGAACTCAGGCACTTAGGAGGTACGACCCGGGAGACAGAGGTAAAGTATTAGAAAGACTTTATTTTTCCAAAAGCAGGCAAGATGAACAAAAAAGTCACTATTGAATCTCAGGTTGAGATGACAAAAAAAAATAAGAACAAAATGAAAATCGCTCACGTGGTGAGGAACAAAACTTTTCAATAGCACAAAAAGAGCAGAGACCTGACTGTGGCAAGAGACAAGACCTTACCATGGCAATAGACCAAACGCATAGACCTGAACATGACAAGAGACAAAAACGAACTTACACTGAACACTGGGAGACAGGGGAATTTAAACACATGACAATAAGACACAGGTGGGAACAATCAGGGGCGGGGCTGACACTGATGAGCACAGGAGACACAGAAGGGATGACAGGTGAAAACAATCAGGGAATTAGACACACCAGGGAAACTAACGACAGACAGGAAAACACAGGGGAAAAGACCAGACAATACACAGGGAGCAAAACACCCACTACCAGACACACAAAACTAAAAACGTGACAGAACCCCCCCCATTTGTTTAGCTGTAAGGACAGGTACCATATAATTGTCTTCAAAAGCTTTGTCTATGTCATCACACGTTTTGGCATATCCTTCGCTGTAATGACAACCGACACTAGAATAGAGATCCTCCAACAGTCTTTTAATACATATTCTGGCACTGTCGCCAATTTGGGCAATTCCACAGTATCAAGCTTTTTCTCTCATTATACTGAAGCAAAGCTCTGCCATTGCTTTTGGTATTTGTTCAACACATTCGCAGCAGTCAGTTAGCGGGAGATGATCTATAAGATTATTATGATCCGGTAATGGCTCTACAACACCATCCTCTGGTTTAAATTTCTTCACTTTGTTTCTTTTTCTTTTCACCTTCCTTCTTTTTGTCTTTTTCGTTTTCCGTCCTCTGGCCCCTTTTCTTTTCATTCGCATTCTGCGTTTGCTTTTCATTCTTCTTCTCCTTTTCATGTTGCTTTTTCTTTTTCTTCGTTTTTCTTTACTTTTTCTATTCTTTTCTGCTAATTGTCGTTTGCGATCTTGGCGAGTGGTATGAGATATACTGTTTCTATAAAGGTTATCTATAATACCATCTTTTAAAGAAAGATATTCTTCATATGTCATGTTATCATGGTCCTCTTTTGTCCTAAAGACCTTACATGGATATGATATAGAGGAGAGCTCTTCTTCGGGGACATCCTCTCCCCTACTTTGTTACATCCAGTCATTAAGCCCATATCCGTTATCCTGGTGATAATAAGGGCAGGCTATATCAGACTTGGTTTTTCTCAGATCCATGGCTAGTTTTCAACGGTCGTCCTTAGTTTTATATGATTTGCTGAGTGGGTGGGACATATTGCGTTGAGTGGGAGGCCTCATCTGTAGAAAGTACTCTGTTTGAGGAGATTTCGTTAGGATTCTGACTCTTAATGGCAGTTTGTCATTTTGAGGGTATTTCAGTGAAACAAGGCTGTTTTGAACATTTGACAGATTTATGCTTAAATTCTCTGGGAAAGTTACTGAAAGATACACTTTTCTTTTTAAAAAAGCTGAAAAGTAGATAATGAAGTACTTTGTTTGAGGTGATTTTGTTAGGATTCTGACTCTTAATGGTCCTCTCTAAATTTGATTCAGGATTTGTTTTAAATGATTTGTGCTTTGTGTGTACAGACAGACAGAAAACACTGAAAAACACAACAAGAAGGACTGTAATACACATGTATCAGACACGCTCCCCAGTCTTTAAATGTAAAAAAAACACTTTTTTTATTTTTCACACACAAAAATCAATAGTTATACTGATTGTAGCATCCCCAGGACCGTCTCCAGCTTAGAATTCCCCATATTACTGGAGATATCGTGATGGAGTTTTTTCACTTCAGTCAAAATATTCACGTGTATGCTGTTTTCGACGCAAAGATGCATTACATCTACAAACAGAGCATACAATGAGAGCACATGATACACTTTTGATGTTTGTTTCATTTCTGAGATAATGTTTCGGAAAATGAATATTCCAGGACCACTTTAAATGTTTCTTTACAATCGTTTCCCAATGACCCGGAATAGTACTGCCAGAACGAACGATATCCAAAATGTCTTCCAGTTTACAAACTTCGGCCATTCTTTTTACACAGGGGTCACTACTCGTTCTGTTTTCAATCGTCCCCATCACCACACTTATTAAAAGGGTAATGACTACATTATGATCAATATATACAGAGCGTTTTGCATAGTAGTTTCCCATTTTTATTTTACTTAAAGAAAAAAGTCAATGTATCGAACAAGTCCCTGGCTTCTCCATCCAACTGCTGGTTGTTAGTCTTCTTCTTCTCCATCCAACTCGGCATGGATCTTTTCAAGTCTCTCCTTGAGGCGTCTGCAATTTTTGAGATTGTGAAGAAAAGCCTCCGAAGCGCCTTGGATCCTCCAATCATCCGTGAAAATGTCTTTATCATTAAGAGTCTGGTCGATCTCAGTAATGAAGTCGGTGAGCCAGAGTCTTTTCATTAACGCGTTGTAATTGTTTCTGAAGTAAAAATCGGACATGTCATTCAGAAAATCGTGTTGCCTCTGGCCGGGGTGACTGACTTGGCACCCGTTGCATATTTCTTCTCTGTACCGATGTATCACCCTCTCCACAATATCAACCAACACCGCTTTCACTGTGTCCATAAACAGAGACATTTTGGCCCAAGGAGCAAAATCAGCAGCAGTAGTATTGCAAGATTCGGGTTTCCCCCTTGGTGGTGATGATGGTAGTCCAGTAGTCTGTTCCTGGCTTTTCTCTGCTCCATGGCTAGTTTACAACGGTCGTCTTAGCGAGGTCCTTCGTTTTAGATGATTTGCTGAGTGGAGGGTGGGGCTCATTGCGTTGAATGGGGGAGTCAATTATAGAATTGAGAGTTTTTAGAAAAAAAGTTCTTTAAGCGTTGTAGCTTTTTCATCTCATCTCCAGCAATAGGTCATCATTTAAGAACAAGTAATAGTTTTGTCAAGATTCTACAGAAAAAAGTCAAAAAAAGTATAGTATGTCAGAAATATGGAAAAGTCATATAGTATGTTGAAAATCAAAAAAAGAAAACTCAATTCAATACAAATTAATGAATATTTTACCCTGTTCTAACGTTTTGCACCCTTAAAGAAAAACCCCTTCCTTACCAACTACTTCATATTATACCCTTTGTTAAGTGTTGCGTACATCAGGGTGTATCTCAAAGTATCTTGGTAATATAAAATAACTAAAATATGTAAGTTTATCAGAAAAGAAAAAAACCTTGTTTATCTGAACAAGTGTTGCATACACCAAAGTGTGTCTAAAAGTATCTTAGTAACACAAGAAAAAGAGAAGAAAGCGTTGATGTTAACAAAAACTGGATTGTTCCACTGAAATAATTAATAAATAATTTCAAAAAGTGCTCTTAAAAAGAACAAATGTATTCAGATAAAAGTATTTTGTTAGACTATTAAGTCCACGATGATTACATTTAACCCCTAACCCATTTGTATTATATGTTTGTTTTCCTAATAAAGCCAGAGTCACCTGAATTAATTTTGTCTCCATACCTTTTATTTTTATTTTTTACATTTTGTAACAATCTTAAAACATTTGTAGAGAAAAAACACTGTGGTTAAAATGAGTGTCTTTATGACGTCTCTCACACAGTTGGTATTTTTCACAAAATTCATTTTTAAACACATCATCTTGATACAGAGACAACCCCGACATTCTTTTTACATAGGTAGAATACACAATGTTTTTCTTTGAGGGGTCCTTAGTTTAAAATGATCTGGTGAGGAGGGTGTGACTTGTTATGTTGAGTGGGAGGCAGAGTCCTCTGTAAAGGTGAGATTCTTTTTCACCAGTATAATGTCCATCGATGTCTGACTCTGTTTAAAAAGTTCTTTAAGCTTTGTAGCTTTTCCATCAATCATTTTCAGCCAAGCAGTCAATGGCACCCGTACAGATGTCTGAAAAACTCCACATGTAGAGTTAAAATTCTCCAAAACGAAATCATCAGAGGGGTCCTTCCCCAGCGTTTCCAAATGGCTTGCACGGTAATACCATCGCCCCGATGGTCCGCTTTTAGTTTCCCAGACGGTGCTTGTCAGGACTCCTCTCACTTCTGGCAGCGGGGAAATAACTCTTTCTTCCTCCACATTGAGGGGCGGCTGTGAAATCTCTTCTTTGATCTTGCATGCTGTCTGTGTTTCTTTGCTTTTCTTTGCAAATATCTTGTACACCGCTGGTTCCACTATGGTTTCTTGATGCACTACAGTGGTTGCGTGGAGATCTCTGGAAGACACCAGAGTTAACACAGCCCAATCTGTTGAGGTCAGTGTCACTTTAACACTGCGGGGTCCATACGTTTCTCCATTCTTCAGATTGTAGAAATGCAGTTCATTCGCCATATAGTTGAATACATAACCCCAAACATCGCCATTTTTCAGAGTCCATTCTTCATGAAGTTCTTCGGCTGGAGGCGTCTGAATCCGGCACAGATATTGCATTCGTTTCTTGATTGGCGCTCCGGACTGATGGCTGTACGTTGTCACAGGCGTCTCGCTGATTAAACCCATATCTATGCTTCTCTTGGCCATTTTTCTTTTTTGAAAAGTGCCTTGGTGATTGGAAATGACTGGCCTGTTATTTAGTTTGAGCGTATTTATTTTCGTCTATTTCCATCCCCTTACTTTTAAATGATCTGGTGAGGAGGGCGGGACATGCTATGTTGAGTGGAGGCGGAGCCCTTGTACAAGCTGGAGGCTTCATGGAGTGAAATGGAGCAGAAACACACATTCTTCATGGGTATTATCCCTAGTACAACCTCACACAAACTGAATATTGGTTTTCCTTATAGTGGTGTAAAGTAATTATAAAAAGACAAAGATCATGTTTTTAAAATTGTTTTATTATTTCCCCTCTTCAGAGAGACTTTTATTATAGTTAAATAAAGGTAATTATACATTAGTTCACAATCCTACAACTAAAGAGAATATCCTCAGGTATCACTATTAAAAACTAAATAAGATCTTTTAAATTAATATGAATACCCTCTTTGCAAGCAGATACTTCCTTGTAGTTAACAGTTTCACAGAAAACTTAAAAAGAAACATCCTTAGCACTCACATATCATTTAAAACAAAAACTGAATCAGATCTAGAGAGGGCAATAACGTTTTTTAGGTGTCTTAGTGAGTGTCTTAATTAACATATAGATTAACATCCCCTGCTTATCTTAAATCCTCACATCAAGGGGCAACTCCAACGTGTGTGTGTGTGTGTGTGTGTGTGTGTGTGTGTGTGTGTGTGTGTGTGTGTGTGTGTGTGTGTGTGTGTGTGTGTGTGTGTGTGTGTGTGTGTGTGTGTGTGTGTGTGTGTGTGTGTGTGTGTGTGTGTGTGTGTGTGTGTGTGTGTGTGTGTGTGTGTGTGTGTGTGTGTGCGTGCGCGTGCGTGCGTGTGTTAATTGTTCTTAAGGGCAGGGAACACTAACACTATCGCACAGATAGTGTTCTAAATCTGCCTACCTTCCCTGCACTTTTGTGTATAAAAGCTGAAAAAAGTAGATAATGAAGTACTTTGTTTTAGTAGATTTCGTTAACCCCCTGAGGCAGTCCAAAAACTAAGAATCTGTCTCTTAACCCACCATCCCCCGAGAGCCATAACATACTCAACCCCTACAGCAGCTCGGGTGTGAACTCCCATACAGAATGTCAGTCACTGCGTAAAACTTTTTTAGTTTTGGTCGATGTGAGTGCTCGTATATCCTGAAATCGTTTAAAATGTTGCCAGTTTTTGAATGATTTTAATAGTTTGTTTTACTTCGCATATTGACTGGCTAATGTGCCATTTTATTTGTGTTTTACAGCTGTATTTGTCTGCCTTTCATGTCTGTGTTTTATACGTTGTAACTTTGTACATGCTGCCCTTCTTGGCCAGGTCACTCTTGGAAAAGAGATTTTAATTTCAATGAGTTGTTTTACCTGGTTAAATAAAGAATATATATATATATATTAGTGACACTCTGCAGATTTGTGTGTAATTCACTCACAAAGGAACTGTAAGATACACTTTAATGGATGTAAACCTATAGTTAATAAAAGTAATTATACATTAGTTCACAATCCTTAGACAACAAAGGGCTCTGAGGGGCAGGGGTCAAAGAGACTATCTTATTCAATACATCAAAAGACCTACACAACAAAGGGACTGCCTGGGGGTAATCTAATTACTCCACTCTCGGGGCAAGGGGCAAATACCTTAACTATCTTATTCAATACATCAAAAGACCTATACAACAAAAGGGGTGCCTGGGGCTAATCTAATTGCAGTCTAATTACTCCACTCTCAGGGTCAGGGGTCAAGTACCTTAACTATCTTAATCAATACATCAAAAGACCTATACAACAAAGGGGGTGCCTGGGGCTAATCTAATTGCAGGGCAATTACTCCACTCTCAGGGTCAGGGGTCAAATACCTTAACTATCTTAATCGATACAACAAAAGAATCACGCCGGGGGGCCTTTCACATGGGACATGGGAGGCGGGACTTAGCTCATTGGCCAATGGGAGACGGATTTAGCTCATTTGCATAATTGGGGGCGTGTCCACCTGTCACTTTTTATGCATACTAATGTTATTGAAACAGCATCATTACTACTACTCCTATGCTACCGGGAGCGGGAGCACTGCCCTGAGTTAATAGTTAAGCTCAACAGCAAGGTGTTAGCCAAGCGGCTGCTGCTAACAATCAAGCGACCAAGTCAGAACACAAATGTTAAGACCAGATAATAGCTTCTAAGAAATAGAAAGTACTTACCTTACTTTCTGCATCTAAACGAAAAACGGATTTAAAGTATGACCCTCTGGGCTTCCATACTAAATTGAATGAGGGACACAGCCAAAGCTGGGACTCAAATGCTAATGATAGCTCGGGCACAACGCCACAAGCAGAACGTTCAAAAGAGCATAAGGGCAACTTAATGGGAGAGGAAGCGGGAACACTGTCGTCACCAGAAAGTCTAAGCCACAAAAAATAAGACGGTAATCAGGACAAATTGGCTGGGAGAGGGTGCGGGAACACAGCCATCACCAGCAACAAGCTGACACAAACCTGTCTGTCGAGGCTCTGCACAGCCGGCCACAGCTCCTGGAGGACGCATTAACGACCCGTAGCTCCGACTGTCAGTCGCGAAGCTGCACGCGGCCAGCTGCTTGCAGAGCAATCCCTCAGATCAAACGTTCAAACCTGAACGCTGTAGGCTACAAAAATGTAGCCACGGTACCCTCGCGCAGCGAGAAGATGAAAGGAACAGATCCTCTGACGACACCGGCTGATATAGCCGGTGTCACGTGGGTCACAGGTGACTTTGTTGTTATTGGTACTCGAGCTGCGCATGCGCGCGATGGACATATCCAGTGCTAAAGCACCGCCTCTGGCGGTCAGTAGGGACGAAATAGAACTAACGACAGACAGGAAAACACAGGGGAAAAGACCTGACAATACACAGGGAGGAAAACATGACAAGGAGAAAAGCAAAACACCCACTACCAGACACACAAAACTAAAAACGTGACACAACACAAGAATTGTGACAGCATCACGAAATATTTTAATGTAAATTTAAATGTGAAGGAATGTGTGTATAACAAAATACATCTGTCATAAACGAAACCGGAAACAGACGTAGGCAAGATCCTCAGCTCGATGATTGGATGGTTTAGCCGCAATGCACGCTGGGATTTTGGGTTTATGCGATGTGAAATCTGAAAACATTTGAAAAAATAGTGTGTGCTTGCTTTTCTCTTTGAAAGTCATCACATAACAGCATTATAATACACGGTTCGGCTGCATTAAATATTACATATCTGCCGTAGTTCGCTATTTATAGAGCCCTGCTGAGAAGACTTCTAGACAAACAGGAAGAACTGACGCCAAAACTGAAAACGTGACGTGGATCATAAATATATTAGCAATTAAACAACATCTTACATTTCTTTTCACACAATACGTCTCCTTGCAGTATCAACACTAATTCGGCTGACTTTTATATTTGATCGAATTGGTAGATAGGCTGTATTTACACCATAACGGTGCACAGCTGATAGAAAGGGACACCTGGTGGTTAAAGCATGTTATTGAATTTTATTATTTTTATTATTAGATATTAATAGGATCCCTATAAAGTATATTCATCACTCGTTATTCTCTACTAATAGTTCATTAAATACTGTATATAATGACTATTTTGCACATCCCTTTCAAGATTTCAAGATTTTCTAAGGTTTATTGACATATCATATAGGCATACACAACTATGGTGTAGTTCTGCAATGAATGAAAAACTTGGGTCACAGGTTCCTCAACAGTGCATTACAAGACATCTATCAATATGTGTGTATACCTCCAGCATTAAACTCATATTCTACACATTTCTTACTCTATCTACATACATGTTATAAGAGTATAATACATATGTTTAATATCAGTTAAAATAAGTGCTTAAACATAGTTAACATTGCAGGAAAACAATATATTAGACGTTAAGTACTTTGTCAGACTTACCCCCAAAGCTTTTTTCTTATTTAAAAGAAGTCCTTAACCTAAGTATTCTTTAATGTGTATGTAACCCAAATGTCCTGTAGCCTCTCTGAACACCCTGGGGCCCTTTCTCATTTCTCTAACTCCCCTCCTCGACTCCCCTCCTCGATTCCTATCCTCGATACTTAGTCCCGCCCGCAGGAGATGCGAGCGGAGGAGCCGAGGAGGGGAACCGAGGAGAGAGGAGGGGAAGCAGCAGGCGGTTAGAGAAATGAGAACTCCTCTCCTCTGAGCGGTCATTTTAAAGAGATGTCCATTCATGATGACAGGAGGCACAGCAGCCCTCTGTCTGATGGACAGATGTGTTCATGACCACTTATATATTTACTTTAATTCATTCACAGTGCGGTATAATGAGACAATAACAGGCTACAGATGCGGACACACACACACACATATATAAATATATACAATTTCAGAATCAAACAGAGCACTCTCATAATAACGTAACACTATCAGAGACTGGATATATCCCCCTCTCCCCTCTCTGGTCGCTACAATGAGGAAAATTAATTACGGGCCAAAAGTTTTATTTACAAGTAATAAAAGTAAGCAGAGGACACCAAACCAACTTCATTTCATTTAATTTCAAACCTTTATTTATACAGATAAAATCCCATTGAGATCATTGATCTCTTTTCCAAGGGAGACCTGCTCAAGTAGTTCCACATGAAACATAAAAACATAAATAGAACAACAAAAGGACATCATACAGCATCATTTACAAAATTATCCACATAAACAGGTACCAATAGCTTCCGATTGAGTAGCATCCAACCAAGCTTTAAAAACATTTAGTGGAACCAGATTGTTCAGTTTCCATTTAATTTGCAGACTATTCCAAGACAGAGGAGCTGCGCATCTAAAAGCTGTCTTCCCTAAGACAGTCCTAGCAGTTGGCACATTTAATAAAACCACAGCATTCGATCTCAGGCAGTAGCCACTTACAATTTTCCGTGAGATCAGGGAGCAGATATAAGATGGAAGTTTCCCTAACATGGCTTTGTATATAAAAAATTACCAGTGACTGAGCCTCCGTACAGTTAGTGAAAGCAAACCAGCCCTTGCATACAGGGTACAGTGATGGGTTAATGCTTTACAGTTTGTCACAAATCTTAGTGCACTGTGATACGCAGCATCTAACTTGACCAGGCAATTGGCAGGTGCATTCATACAGACCAGATCCCCATAGTCCAGCACAGGTAAAAAGGTCACAGTGACTAGCCTTTTCCTGGCCTCAAGCGAGAAACAGGACTTGTTCCTGTAGAAGAAACCTAGCCTAACCCTCAGTTTTTTTAGCAGGTTATTGACATGAAGTTTAAAAGACAGACAATCATCAAGCCAGATGCCAAGGTATTTGTAACAGGCAACAACTTCAAGTTTTGTTCCTTGCGTAGTTACAATATCTAAAACAGGCTCTGGTGTCTTTTTTGCTTTTGAAAAGAGCATTACCTTGGTTTTATCCACATTTAAAAGAAGCTTTAATTCAGAGAACTGAGTCTGAATAGTGTTAAACACAGCCTGTAATTGAACAACAGCCTCCTTAATGGTGGGACCTGCACACTACATCACAGTATCTTCCGCATAAAAATGTAAAGTAGCTTCATCCACATTATCACCTACGCTGTTAATATATATGGAGAATAAAAGTGGTCCTAAAACAGAACCTTGTGGTACACCATTAGAAATGTTTAACCACTCAGAAGACAGCCCATCAAAATGAACACATTGGGACCTTTCAGAGAGGTAGTTCACAAACCACCCACTGCATGGCTGGATATGCCAATACTGAGTAGCCTCTGCTTTAAGATGTGATGATCAACGGTGTCAAACGCTTTGGAAAGGTCAATAAACAGAGCTGCCAACTCTGCTTATTATCTAAAATACTAGTAATGTCATTCACCACTTTCATTGTGGCAGTGATGGTGCTGTGTTTCTTTCTGAAGCCTGACTGATGATTAGACAGGATGTCACTTGTACATAAAAACTCCTTTACCTGTTCACTCACTAGGCGTTCAAGAACCTTAGCCAGAACTGACCATTTAAAGATTGGCCTATAGTTATTTAAAATAGTTGCCTCCCCTCCTTTTAGTAAAGGCAAGACATAAGCAGACTTCCATACTTTTGGAATGGCATTTGTGCTGAGGGAGAGGTTAAAAAGAGAAGTAAGAGGTGGAGCAATAAAATCTGCAGCTATCTTTAAAAAGAAAGGTTCTAAGTTGTCCGGGCCAGCCGGTTTCCTAGGATCTAGTTTAGATAAGGCTTCATGAACAACATTGACAGTAAAAGGAGTAAAACTGAAAGGGTTTTCCAGACCACGTTGTTCAGAGTCACAGACTGTAGTGTTCACAGAAGCAGAGTTAGTCACAGAATCAAACATAGAACCGCAGGACACAAAATGCTCATTAAAGCAATTTAGCATAGTGGCCCTGTCCGATATAGAGCCAGATGCTGTGGTGAGGCACGGAGGTAGCTCATTACGGATCTCACCGGTTTGCTTTCCAAAATTTCCTAGGATTATTTAGGTTTTCTGTGGTAACTGACAAATAGTACTTCGACTTTGCACTTTTGACATTTGAAGTGAAGCTATTCCTTAGCTGCCTAAAACGCAGCCACTCTACCTCTGAGCCTGATTTCCTAGCCTTTTCCCGGGCCTTGTTTCTCTCATGAAGGAGACTAGACAGCTCAGCAGAAAACCAAGGATTGTCTCGTCCCTTTACTCTAAATGTACGCAGGGGTGCATGTCTATCAATGATCTCCACACTGTAAACCCGAATGTTCAAAATAATTAAATAGATTAATTAGTGTAAACTTAAATAAAATAAAAAGTTCTACTAACTTCAATATATTCAGTTCCTGTGACTGTTCTTCCTTTTTGAGTTAACTAAACTGATAATCTTTGATTAACTTGAACTATTTGGCGGATTAAGTAAGCATCACTTAAACATATACATTGAACTGTACTCATTTTTAATGCTTATTGTGTGTCTGATGTGACTAACCGTCGAAAGTGGGATGCAGCACATGCGGCTAATACCTGCAATAAGGTGAATCTTCACACTTAATTTCCACACTTTCCGGTGGTAATCAGCATCATTGGTCTCACTGTAAGTGCAATATTCATATTTCTTCTCTTTTTTAAATATTTTGAGATTAAACATGTGAAAGAGAGTGTTGATGTTAGCCAGATACATGGATGTTAGCTAGCATTAGCCAGAGGTTGAGTCAGCAGATTCACAGAAATGCCTGAATTATTTGCAGTTAATGTAATGTTAACTTGTAGTAAGAGATGTAGTTGTGGAAACTGTTGGTGCCAAAGTAGGGCTGTCACTTTTTGTTGTACGTTGAAATGTTCATTAAAACATGATGAAAAATGTCATTGCCCCTAAGCTAATTGTGTATTCAAAAAGTTCAGCCAAATGCATTGTGGTTGTGGATGCTCGTGACGGCAGCCGTTGAAACACTAACAGAACGGGTAGGTTTCCTAATAAAAGCCTTCAATGTTAGATTAATCAATTTATACTCAAATGTGTGTCATAATATACCCAACCATTTACTTGATTTACTACGAGCAACACCGAACGCATTGGACTGAAAGTCACTATTTAACACGGTCACTCCTCAAACCGAAACTTGTTGCTAACAGTTAGCAAGCTAACGTGTTCGTTCCAGTCTATGGTTCATACACTGTAAACCACGAGGCGCGGAGGATTGTGTGTGCTCCCTCCGTGCTCCTCGCTGCCGCTGAATTAAGAGACCCGCTGCTAAAGTGTAACACTCTCCTTCACCCAGGTTTCAACCTCTTTGTACGGTTTCAACGAGCGTGAGGCCACACACACGGGACGGAGCAGAGCAGAGACAGGTAATGTTAAATTGAATATAACGTTGTCAGTTATAAACAGGCTCGGTAGTGAACGCTTGTCCATTTGTTGTCCATTAATTCATCATTTACCATACTAACATTTCCCCAATACAATGGATGTTTAAGAATGTATTAAGCAGTAGCTTATGTAACCCATATGAAATATAGGGCTACTCGACCCCTTTATGTCATTTAGATGTATGAATACATGTTGTTTCTGCACGGAGCACTCTAGAATGTACACCCATGCTAATGAGTGGCGCGAATCACTCCGCCTCTCTCTCTCTCCTGTGAACACCAAGTTGAGCAGCTCCTAGTATAGTAATAGTATTTTAAGTGTTATTTGTACTCTCAACTATATCAGTTGACAAACTCTGACCTGCAAGAACCCCTGTGTGAACCCGAACTAGACGGCCTGTGTCGTCTTATAAGTGTAGAAACTCCGGTGAGTTGAGGCTGTTAGCTCCTTGTTAGCACTGAAGGGCTAGCCTGCTAATATGACAATGACAGTCAGTTTTTGTTGTTTATTATGAGATACATTTCATTTAAAAACCAATCGGGGTTATGAAACTGATGTCTAATGTTTTTGATGTACTATGGTGCACATTGTATCATTGTTCAACCATAAGATCGTTAGCTTATGCTAATCGCGAGCTAGCGATGCTAGCTAGCGCTAACTGAGTTGATGCTAAACGCTAGCAGAAGCTAATGGCTAACACCACGTGTTAGTTCCATAGAACAGAAGCTGATCGCATAGATATTAAAAGAGCATTACTCTTCTTTTACTTAAAACCACTCTCTTTTAGTTATTTAATTTGTTTCATTAGCTGTAGTGCTGCTACATGCTGACTGCAATATCTGTTCATGTTCATGTTAAGAATAACTTAAGAATAACTGTTAAAAGTGGTTGAAAACAGTTAAAATGATAGTTAAAAACATAAAGTGTATCCCTTGTGTATTTCAACTTGAATGTAAGATGTGGTGTTTAGAAATACAAGTTAATTATCACTAGTTAAAATACACATTGGTGATGAAGGTGAACTCTGCTGCTCCGCCACGGGTCTAACTTCAGCAGCTTGAGTAAAAGTAGAAGTACCAGAGTGTAGGAATACTCTGTTACAGTAAAAGTACTGCATTCAAAATGTTCCTCAAGTAAAAGTAGAAAAGTATTCTCATCAAAATATAGTGAAAGTAGCGACAGTAAAAGTAGTCCTTGTGCAGATTGGTCCATTTCAGAATAATATATATGATATGTTTTATAATGATTGATCATGAAAGTGTTCTCAAAGCTGGTGAAGGTGCAGCTAGTCTGAAGTACTTTGTAGACTGCAGGGTAGCTGGTGAATTTACTCCAGGTGGAACTAAAGTCTGAATTAACACTTGATTATATTTCACATCATTCATCCACATCTGTAAAGTAACTAAAGGGATTAAATACATATCGTGGAGGAAAAGTACACCTTTTACCTCTGAATTGTAAAGGAGTAGAAGAACAAAGTAGCAAAACATTTACATACTTAAGTAAAGTACAAGTATCTCAAAATTGTAAGTATAGTACTTGAGTTTATGAATTTAGATAAATAATAAACTGTAAATGTATTAACTGTGAATATTTTTCGTTTATTTAACATTAGAAATGTATTATAGTCTGGCCAAACTTGATGGCAACCTAAAATCATGGATGTATAATAAGAACTACCTAAGAGAGGGGGAGAGAGAGCGCGTGCAGCGGTCTGCTCGCGCGCAGAGATATTTTAAAGTGTTACATTTTAGAACAGTATTTGCTGTGGTGGTGACATCTCCCCCCTCCCCCCCTGAAAGTATTTTGGGGAAGTTTCATCCAAAGTAGGTTGTTAAAACGATAGATGAAAAATTGTCATAGTTGGTGATGTTTTTGTAACCTGATATTGGTTGGATACTGGTATTGAACTTAAATTCAGTTGTAAGTATAAGTAATTCTGAATGAAATATTATTGATGGAGGCTTACACTTTCTGACAATTGTTTTTCTTGCCTTTCAGCTCGCTGGGTCCAGTATGATTTGGCAATGTAAGTTGTGTTCAACTTCTGTCTCTTCCAGACCACAATTATTTAAACACTACAGACTGCAGCACAGCCACTTTTCCAGAGTTAGCCCCCTTCCATGCCTCTATAATGATTGTATGTGTACATTTCAGTCGCTTAATGCACTGAGAACTCATTTGTCAAGAACACATACTGCACAACTTAGCAGTAGTGCAGAGCAGAGTCGGGAGACTGCGTTATTTAAATGCCCTTTATGCACATTTCAGCAACCTTTTTCTGAATCTGTTTTCTGTCATCTCAGAAGGCATTTAAAAAACCATGAAACAGTGACATGCCCATATAGGGATTGTAACTATAGCACAAATGTGTACTCTTCATTCAATTCCCATAAAAGTAGAGCACATCAAGCAAGTCTTACATCAGACTTTCAAAGTGCCATTGTCAGTGAGGATCCCCAGAATCTCCAAGCCAGTATTTCAGAGGTTACTGGTGATTTGGATGAAGAATGTCCAGGACAGAGTATAGAAGTGGGGGATGATGATCAATGTGACACTGTCAATCTAAGACATCAACTCAAAATGAATGTATCATCCTTATTCCTAAAGATGCAGGCTATCCTCCATGTCTCAAACACAGCCACACAAGAAATAGTGGACCACTTGAATCAGATATTCTCCTTATCTCAGCCATTGATAAAGGAGGCAGTTGGTGACATATTGCAGAGAAATGGTCACAATATTGCAGAACCTACACTGGATGAGGTTGTTAGTGCTGTCGTAGACTCAAACATTCTATTTACTGCTACCTCTAAAGGTGCAGAGTTGTCTTCATACAAGCGCAGAAAAACCTTTATTGAGCATAACTATCCATGTGTAATGCCAGTAGAGTATCAGTTGGAGCAACCTGGACATACCGTCATGTATGTGCCGATCCTTCAAATGATTCAGGAGTTGTTTAGAAACACAGACATTCTTAACAAGATTACTGAACCAAATACTGAGCCTGGTCAATATGTGTCATGCTCTGATGGCTCTCATTTCCTTGAAAATGAGTTGCTGTCAACAGGGGATCTCAACCTACCACTTCAGCTATATATCGATGACCTTGAAATTGCCAACCCGCTTGGCACATCACGTAAAAATCACAAACTTTGTGCTGTATACTGGGTCCTTGCCAACGTGTCACCAAAATACAGATCAGCATTACATGCTATACAACTAGCAATACTGGTAAAAGTGACAGACCTCCGTAAGTATGGATATGCAGCTGTGCTTGCTCCATTGCTGCATGATGTTCGTATTCTTGAGGAGGATGGTGTCTTCATTGAAAGAGTTGGTCAGAATATCAAAGGGACCATATTTTGTGTTTCTGCAGACAATCTGGCTGCCCATGGGTTAAGTGGCTTTGTAGAGTCATTTAAAGCAGGTTATCTTTGCAGATTCTGTATGGCCACAAGAGAAGAGTTTCAAGCAACTGAAGTCAGAGAGAAAGAGTTTTCTCAGAGAACCAAAGCCAGCCACGACCTTCATGTACAACATGTTCAAGAAAGTGAAACTTTGAAAAGCCACTTTGGTGTTAAAGCTGGCTGTGTCTTGCGTGAGTCCCTGAATTACTTCCATCCAATCACAGGCTTTCCTCCAGATATACTACATGATCTTCTGGAAGGTATCGTTCCTGTGGAGCTTTCTCTTTGCATTAAGGAGATGATCCGGCTGAAGTACTTCAGTTTAGAGTATTTGAACCAAAAGATTGCATCATTCCCGTATCAGCACACTGATAAAGTGAATAGACCTCAGCCAATTCCCAAAACATTTCAGTCTCGAGGAACAATAGGAGGCAATGGGCATGAAAATGCTACTCTGCTCCGACTGCTTCCATTGCTTGTTGGCAGTGTAGTACCAGATGGTGATGGTGCATGGGCAGTTCTGATGGAATTGAAAGAGGTGGTGGAGTTAGCATTGTGCCCATCGTTTACTGATGAAACCTTAGACTATTTTGAGTGCAAAATCAGTGATCATAGGCAGGCACTGCTCGAGATTTTCCCTGAGGTTAGGCTTCGTCCTAAACATCACTATGTGGAACATTATCCCACCCTAGTCAAGTGCTTTGGGCCCCTGCTGCACATGTGGACCATGCGGTTTGAGGCCAAACACCGCTTTTTCAAGAGAGTGGTATATGACGCTCAAAACTTCAAAAATATTTTGAAGACAATGGCAATCAGACACCAACACATGATGGCCTATCATCTTGCTGCACCATCTTCTTTCAAGCCAAAAACAGAAGCGTCCAGGGTGGACTCTGTTCTAGTCTCAGCTCTACCAGAAGTAGTTCAGGCACACATAAGAAGACAAACAAGTGACACAATCTACCACACATCAAATGTGACCATTGATGGCACTGACTATGTCTGTGGAATGTTTGTGTCTGTTGGAGCCAGTGGTGGACTGTCTACATTTTGCAAAATAGAACAGATCTACCTTGTGAATCACAGTGTGTCTTTTCTTTGTAGTGATTATGACTCCTGGTATGTAGAACATATCCGGTCTTATGAGCTGTTAGCCACACGGACAAGTCTTTCGATCCACCTGCAATCTGGTCTCAATGATACAGTCCCACTCTCAGCATACAAGATAGGCGGCTCGCTGCTGTTGACACCCAAGCGGTTCTTGCAAGTGAAACAGAACTGAGGACAGCCAATGGTGAGTAGTATCTTTATTTATTACTCTGTAATCGCGCAGTTCATAATCTGTATATTTTAATAATAACCTTTTAACACACTGAATGTCTCTTTTTCGTTAGCAATGGCAACAATGGCAGCTGAATCCCCACAACCCATGATCCTTCGTGTTGTTGAGACGGCGGGCCGGGTTAGAAAAGTAAAACTCAATGCACGACCAGCCTCTGTTGATGCACTGATTCATATTCTAAAAGCACAGTTGGAAATAGACCTTGACTTCAGTTTGCGATACGAAGATCCAGACTTTGATGGAAAACTCACTTCCCTCATTGACATTGAGGAGTTGCCCCAAAAAGCTGTTGTGCATATCTCACTTGCACAGGATTCCAGCACTCTTGCATCAACTGAAACACTTCCAAGTGTGTCATCTGAAGAACGTCAAGGCAGATGGCCTCCAGGTCCTTTTCTAGTTCCCACATTTTCATTTGATGTTGAGCTGAAACTTAGAGCAGGGAACACTGAATTTGAGAAGAACAACACATACTTTCAGATGACAAGAGACCTAAAGCACGACATATTAGAAAAGCTTGCATCTACAATCTATGGCTTCAAGGCTTACCCAAGTGATAACAACATAGCAATGGTAGCTGAGGCTCTTGTGGCCACACATCCCTGCTTGAAAGAAGCAGGATCGCAGACTGGGTGGAATGGATGGAAGCAGAGCATTAAGTTTAAGATGGGCAATTACAGGAACAAGATGAGACAGGCTGGATGTCAGGAGGTCATTGTAAATGCTGGAAAAAGAAGTAGAAGCAATCCTCACAATGAACCTCCACACTCCAACATTAAAAGACCCAAGCGAGCCGAAGTCAACTTTCTACCCAACCTTCCCCAAGGAGAGGATCCCTCAAGTCTTGAGCACTTGAGGCAGACAATTTTTGAGGAAGTCAAGAAGACTGAGATGGACCTATCCCTCATTAAAAAGATGATGCAGACCACATTTGCACTTCGGCGACAGACCATAGTGAGGACATGCCCGCCAGTGAACGAGCTCATGGACCTCTGGCCTGCTCTCAAAATGGAGTCTGAGGTAATATGGATTAGCTCTCTTTTTCCTGTTTTCTTCTTTATTGATAACATATGGCACATTCTGTGACTCTTATAGTGGCTATTTGCTGTATAGAGGAGTGTAATAGATCTTCAAAGTTCCAGCTCCTTCCCTGTGGTGTAATGTAATGTAAGGAAAAGAACAGTCCAGGGGAAGTTCTCGTTCATGCCACAGGGAAGGAACTGACTGGTCAAACTTGGAGTATCTATTACATTTGTAAGGAAGATACCACTTTAACCTGGTTTGATTTATTTTGAACTGACTAATTGACATTGCTGTATGTTCTGCTCTGTTTTTTAAATAGGTGTATGCAGAGTTCCAAAGGATTACCAACCAGAATCTGCCTAACACATTCTACGCTGCTTTTGACCGCCATCTTCCTCGACTGATGGCCATATTTAGAGAGAAGGCGTCCAAAACTGGGAAGACAGCTGAGGCTTTGGCTGACATTTTTAAAATCCACGATGAACAGGTAAAGAGATTATTTTTACAATTCAAAGGTCGAACATCTAACGTTAAACAGATTAAAAAAATATCTTTTGAATTTTACAATTAGCCCACTTTGTTTTTGCTATTTGTCTGATTGCATTAAAGATGTGAACAGGTTATCTGTGGATATATGTTCTGATTGGATTGTTGGATTGACAGGTTTGTTCAGTAAACTTCACAGTCAACAGTTTGTACGCTTATATTTTTATCGTTATAGGAATTACACGACATCAACACCAGGCGTACCACCATCCATGCCCTTCCTGTGTATCTGCAAGAGGACACCTGGATTTTTCCGAACCTGCACAGTGAGTCTCCTTAATTTGTGTGTGTGTGTGTGTGTGTGTGTGTGTGTGTGTGTGTGTGTGTGTGTGTGTGTGTGTGTGTGTGTGTGTGTGTGTGTGTGTGTGTGTGTGTGTGTGTGTGTGTACCCAGTTTGTGATTATTATCTCTCTTTCATTCATTTAGGAAGAGTCCGAACCGGAACTTGGAGGTGTTGCAGTGGCCCTCCTTACTGTCACCAGTGACAATGGCACAAGTCAAGTGCATTATCAGCCTGTGACGATCTCTGTTGTCATCGAAAATGACATTGTGGTCAGCCTCCCCAGACTTGCAGATGCATTCCTAGTAATGTTTGGACTAATTTATGCACTACACCTCAGCTATCCCAAAGGACTGACAAACACTTTCGAGTTCACATAGAAGGTTTTACTTGGTCTGGAAGATGGTAAATTGTCGCCCAAGTTGCAGACCCTCAAGAATGACTTGATGATGCATCTGTAGAAATGCATCTGAAGAACAGGTGTGGAGTGGGGCATTTTAAGGCATTCATCAAAGTATCTTTGATTTTTAGGGATGACTGTTTGCACTTTATTAATGCCAGTTAATCAGAAATATTTGGTATTTTAATGTGAATGTGTGTTTATGCGTTTGTTTGTTTGTTGTTGTTGTTGTTGCTGCACTTTTACTCATCCAGAGATTTGATACTTGTTAATGTAACTCTTTTACATTTTAGAGTTTTACAGTTAAAGGGTTCAGACTGTCATTGTGTTTGGTTTGGTTGTAATAATAAATATTGAGTTCTGTTAACCCAAAAAAAAAAGAGACTTTGAGTACTTATTTCTTTAAGTTCTGGTAACTTAATCCATTAGTAGAGGTGAATTCAAGTGTTTAAGTCACAGTACTTGAACATATTTGAGTTGACTTAATAATAAATATTGAGTTCTGTTAACCCAAAAAAAAGACTTTGAGTACTTATTTCTTTAAGTTCTGGTAACTTAATCCATTAGTAGAGGTACATTCAAATGTTTAAGTCACAGTACCTGAACATATTTGAGTTGACTTAATAATCCATTTTAATTGTACTGTAACCAATAGGTACATGTAGCATTTAATCCAATTATTTAAGTTCTCGAAAATTGTAAGTTTTGAGTTGATTAACTTAAAATACTTGAGGCAATCAGTTGCCCTAATTTTTTTGAGTTAAGTTTACTTATTGGGGCTTACAGTGCATAAAACCAAGATAAAAATAAGACCATGCGGTTTCCACATCAGCACACAGACCGATTTTACCCCAATCAAAATCAAACAGATCATGCACAAAACCCTGCTCCACAAAATGTTTTATGTCTCTCTTGATGATAATGCGAGGTTTAACCTTAGTGTCCCTAATTGTGGCTACAACACAGTGATCGCTCAGATCATTTGCAAATACTCCCACAGATGAATATTTATGGGGAACATTAGTTAAAATGAGATCAATTAGGGAGGATTTATTAGGGGACTTAATATTTGGGCGAGTAGGACTGTCCACAATCTGAGTAACATTTAAAGAGATACAAAGGTTTTTAAAATCCTCTGACACTGCAGTTAACCAGTCCCAGTTAAAATCTCCAAGTAGCACTATTTCCTTGTAGTCTAGTTGTGATAAAAGATTTGCTAGTGAAGACAAGGAGTCTTTGCCAGCTGAGGGGGGACTGTAACAACTCACTACCATGGCCTGTTGACCCTTTGCCACTTCTATATTTAAGGCTAAAAATTCAAATTGCTTACTGATCGATTTGGAAACTAATGTGGTTACACTGAACTTATTCTTAACATAAATTACAAAGCCACCACCTTTATTAGGCCGGTCGGTACGATACACATTAAAACCATTTAAGGCAATGTCAGAGGCCAAAATAGATTTGTTTAGCCATGTTTCTGATAAAACAATGATGTCAGCGTCAGTCGATTTTGCCCAGATACGGACAAAATCTAGTTTACCTAACAGACTGCGCACATTCAAGTGGATGAAACCCAACCCAGACCTAGCTTTAAAATCAGCAGGAGTAGCGATCTGACTATTACTACTGGGCGGACCAGGGTTAGGTTGTACATTTCCTGACAGTAATAACAACAACAAAAACAGGCATCTTTTCCTCTTAAATGACACACATACATTGTCATCTAATTTAGAAACACCGGAAAAGTCTGCGAGAGTGTGATTAGAGCTTAAGAAGCAGTCCTGAAGAACCATCAACGCAGGAAAATAAAAAAGACAAACATATTTTGTCGAGCAGATTGACAAGGCAACCGGTAATTGTTTAAGCAACACATCCGAACCTTTGCAGGGGATGCCCACTGCGGGTGGCAGAACAGACCTGAATCCAGTAGTCTTCTCAGAATGACTAGAGATCTTCTCATAGTCCAAAACAGTTAACAGGCACAGTAGAATCACGATACGGACCATTTTCCCAGACCAGCACAGCATCCGGATAGGCGTGCAAGCAGGCCCGAAATGTGGAGGCGCTCCGTTCTCCTCGCGATATCCCCGGTGCAGAACCTCCTCAGTACAGCAGGATAGGCGAAGCAGGACCAGCTCGAGGCGTAGAGGCGCTCCGGTCTCTCCGCGATATCCCCGTAGTAAAACGTCCTCGGCACCGTAGAGCACGACAGGTGGAGCAGGTGGATACAGGCCTCAACTACAGCAGGTGTAAAGCAGGCCACAGACTGAGACCTGTCTGTCCGCTGCATCTACGCACACACTGTACCACACACATCTACACCACACACACGCACATACAGTTCCTAAAACAGGCTACAGCCGTTGTGTATTTTATTATGCGAAGCACTAAATGGTTTTAGAAAAATATCGACTCTTTGTAGATTTACTAAGCTAAAGCATAGTTTGTCATTATTATTATTTTTATCGCTCATCTTATTTTTGATTTTATTAATCTGTGTGAATCTGTGCTGTCCTGTTTTTCACTCTCACCCTGTTGCTGTTTGAACTACTGAATTTCCCCACGGGATTAATAAAGGTCCATCTTATCTTATCTTAATGTATAAGTTGATTTACTTACTACAATCTACTGTACTGTGTAAAAACACCCCAACAATATTACAAGAAATATACTGCATAAACAAACTATATACTTTATTTGATCTCAAACATTGACGTTTTTTCATTATAGTAGCTTGTGAAAACCATACAGTAACAAATAAGTGATTAAATGCTACAGTATTCAGCAAACACCTGCAGAGCTGCACACATTGCAAACAGACTAAGTTCTACAACACCCAGTTGTCTTTGTGTATTTGTGAATGAAGCGCCATATCATGGTTAAATCCTGTAATTGAACAAATGGGAACATTTGGCAACACCCTCTAGCAATTTGGCAACACCCCCAGCCACTGGGATCCGCTGGGCTTTTGACTGCTATCTGGAGTGCTACATATGTAAAGAGAGTAGGCCTGTTATACTGAGTGATATATATTATACACACTGCTCTGCTTTCTGCAGGGACCTCACATCGCGTCGCGATGAGAACAGTTAATACAATAATATCCAGGGGATGCATGCAGAGCTGTCATTAGCTGAGATAAGTCCGGCCGTGCGTCATGACTCTTTGAAACATCTCTGTTGCCGGAAATGCATCCACGAAGGAGCCGTGGAGGACCCATCAGTGTCTCCTCGGTTAGAGCTCCTCCAGAGAGCCTCCTCGACGCTCGATCCTCGGTCCTCGAAGTGCATTTAGAGAAATGAGATGTCCTTCAACATGGTGCGCTAAAATTCATTTCCGGGTCACTACCGGAGGACCGAGGAGTCGAGGAGGGGGATTTGATGAAATGAGAAAGGGCCTGGGACTCTGCGTTGTGTTTATTATTGGTGATGGGATGTTATGCAGAGGGGAGGAAAACACAATACAGTATATCGGATTGTGGTGGAGACGCTGAGTAGTGATTTATTATCCCGATGGCAGCTCTTCTGACACACCTTTCATGGAGTGAATACAAGTTATCCATTAGCTACATGCTAACCAATACAACAACCAAATTAACAGACAAAACAAACATCTCACTCCCAAACATACACAAACGGGTAAATAAACATTTAAACTAACCCATTAGCCAAATAAATTGAATGTTTGGACGTTTATAACATAATGTGTAAAATGATTTGCCACAATTAAACACTGCTCACCTTTCATGGAGTGAATACAAACATTAGCGCCAATATGGAGGCCGCACCCAGAACAACAGGAGAAATACGGTGTCCCACAATAGACAAAAAACGACTTGCTGCGCAACAGCAACACCTCGTGGCCTGTCAAGGCTGCTACCTTACATTTAAATAAAGGTTCATTAATTTTTCTGTTTTGCACATCCTCCTATTAATATATTTGTACATCTGTTTTATTGTAGAGATCATTTACAGTATCTTCTTGATTTTTTATATTGTATATTTCTGTCATTGATCTTCTACTTTCCCCCTATTTTGTATGTAAATATAACATATTCAACAAATGCAATAACGTGCTTTAACCACTAGGCGGTGCGGGTTAAAACACGGTCAAGTTTACAGTGAGTGTTAACACAATACATTATACTTTCCAGTATAAGTTTCCAGCTTAGTTCATGACGGATGTATTTTGTTATCCACACAAGTTATATCCGTCATTGAATGGTAAGTTATTGAAATTCTGAATCCATAGATGTGTCTCCCATCACCCACATCCCCTGACTATTCTCTAAATACAGTATTTACATTATTATATTCAAAGAAAATCAGTAATACCTTTAAAAACTACAAGTCCCTGTCTGTGCACCGTTATGGTGTAAATATAACCTATCTACCAATTGGATCAAATATAAAAGTCAGCCGAATTAGTGTTGATACTGCAAGGAGACGTATTGTGTGCAGAGAAATTGGAAATGTTTAATTGCTGATATATTTATGATCCACGTCACATATTCAGTTTCGGTGGCATTTCTTCCAGTTTGTCTAGAAGTCTTCTAATCAGGGCTCTATAAATAAAGAACTACGGCAGATGTGTAATATGTAATGCAGCCGAACCATGTATTACAATGCCGTTATGTGATGACTTTCAAAGAGAAAAGCAAGCACACTCGGATTAACCTGTTAAACCCCTGTTGTTTTTTTTCACGACACTGTGTCTCAGGGGATCTTAATATTTAAGAACCTATTAATGTGTTATACCAGATTAACGATAATAATCTCAGCTAACTGACAATACAAACCATTTTTACCAAAACAAAACACAAGTCTCATAAGAAGCATCTAAATGACCCCTTAGCGAAAAATGCAAACGAACATTGGCACAGAACTCAAGATAAAAGTACCCTTATTACTTATCGTAGCTACACATACAAGATATCCGATTAAAGCTGAGGTTCCACAGATTATTTAGGTATATAGTATCATCACTGAGTCATCCGAACTCGCGACAGGGGAAGCATTACATTACATTGCATTTAGCTGACGCTTTTATCCAAAGAGACTTACAATAAGTGCGTTCAACCAACAAAATACAAACTTGAAGAAAACAGAATCATAAAGTACATCAGGCTTCATAGAGCAAAAACATTTCAAGTGCTACTCAACTGGCTTTCGATAAGCCAGCCCTTTATTAGTATATAAGTGCTTTGTTAATAGTTCTATCGCTCGAAGTGGAGTCGAAAGAGATGAGTTTTCAGTCTGCGCCGGAAGGTGTGTAAGCTTTCTGCTGTCCTGATGTCAATGGGGAGCTCATTCCACCATTTTGGAGCCAGGATAGCAAACCCACCTGTTTCTGCTGATGGGAACTTGGGTCCCCTTCGCAGCGATGGTGCAGCAAGCCGTTTGGGTGATGCAGAGCGGAGTGCATGTGCTGGGGTGTACGGTTTAACCATGTCCTGGATGTAGGAAGGGCCAGATCCATTCGCAGCATGGTACGCAAGTACCATTGTCTTGAAGTGGATTCTAGTAGTTATCGGAAGCCAGTGAAGGGAGCGGAGGAGCGGCATGGTGTGGGAGAATTTAGGAAGGTTGAAGACCAGGCGAGCCGCTGCATTCTGGATGAGCTGCAGAGGTCGGATGGCACATGCAGGTAGACCAGCCAGGAGGGAGTTGCAGTAGTCTAGGCGTGAGATGACGAGAGCCTGGACTGGAACCTGCGTGGCTTTCTGGGTCAGCTGGGGACGCATCCTCCTGATGTTGTAAAGCGTGTATCTGCAGCAGCGGGTTGTAGCAGCGATGTTTGCAGTGAAGGACAGGTTGTTATCTAGGGTCACACCCAGATTCCTTGCAGTCTGAGTCGGGGAAACAACAGAGGTACCAATGTTGATTGTTAGGTCAAGAGTGGGACAATCTTTTCCCGGAAGAAAAAGTAGTTCAGTCTTGTCAAGGTTGAGCTTGAGGTGATGATCAGACATCCACTGAGAGATGTCAGCTAGACAAGCAGAGATGCGTGCGACGACCTGGGTCTTTGAGCGGGGAAAGGACAGAATTAATTGGGTGTCGTCAGTGTAGCAGTGGTATGAAAAACCATGCGGGCTAATGACAGATCCGAGCGAGTTTGTGTGCAAGGAGAAGAGGAGGGGACCAAGAACAGAGCCCTGAGGGACCCCTGTAGTTAATGGACAAGGGTCGGACTCGGACCCTCTCCAAGTAACCCTGTAGGTGCGGTCTTTGAGGTATGAGGTGAGGAGGGAAAGTGCAGAGCCTGAAACTCCAAGTTCTTGGAGAGTGCGAAGGAGGAACTGATGATTCACAGTGTCGAATGCAGCACACAGGTCCAAAAGGATAATGACAGAGGAGAGGGAGGCTGTTTTAGCAGTGTGCAGTTCCTCAGTGACAGCAAGGAGGGCAGTTTATGTGTAGTGACCTGCCTTGAAACCAGACTGGTGCGGATCCAGAAGGTTGTTCTGATGGAGATAGCAGGAGAGTTGTCTAAAGACAGCGCGTTCAAGTGTTTTAGACAGGAACGGGGGGAGAGAGACAGGCCTGTAGTTTATAACATTTGACGGCTTGAGAGTGGGTTTCTTTAGGAGAGGGTTTACTCTTGCCTCCTTGAGACTGTTTGGAAAGTGACCAGAAGTTAGAGAAGTGTTGATGAAATGGGTGAGAAACGGTAGAATATCAGGAGCGATAGTCTGAAGGAGGTTTGAAGGGATAGGGTAAGAAATGAGGTAAGAACCTCACTTGGAGAGAGAGGGGAAAAGGAGGTCAGTGTGTGGGTGAAAGGTGAGTCAGAAAAAGAAGAGCGAATATCATCAACCTTTTTTTCAAAGTGGTTAACAAAGTTGCTTGACAGAAGGGAGGAGGGGGAAGGGGCTTTGGGAGGGTCCAGGAGGGAGGAGAAAATGGAAAATAGTTTTTTGGGATTGGAATAGGAAGATTGGATCTTATCTTGAAAGAAAGTGCTTTTTGCCTGAGAGATGGAAGCAGAGAAAGAGGAGAGGAGAGCCTGATAGGTTAGGAGGTCGTCATGGTGTTTGGATTTCCACCGTTTCCGCTCTGCTGCCCTAAGGACGGTTCTATTAGCACGCAGTGCGTCATTTAACCAGGGAGCAGGAGGGGACTGACGAGCCTGCCGAGATGTGAGAGTCCAGAGAGGATGAGAGAGTAGAGAGGAGAGTTTCTGCATCAGAGTTTGGAGGCAGGAGTTGGAAAGAGACAGAGGAAGGGAGGGCTGAGAGCACCGATGAGGCAAAGGTAGAGGGGGAGAGGGAACGAAGGTTACGGAGGACAGGTGCAGGATGAGAAGAGATTAGTTTTTTATGTTTGGAAAGGGGTAGAGAGAATGAAATGAAGAAGTGATCGGATGTGTGGAGCGGGTTTACAGAGAGGTTAGAAGTCGCGCAGTTCCTTGAGAATATGAGATCAAGGACATTGCCAGCTTTATGAGTTGGTGGGGATGGAGACAGTGAGAAAGCAAAGGCGGTTAACAGAGATGTTAGTTCGTCTATCTTCCCTGTCTGGAGGTTGAAGTCTCCGAGAAGTACAGCGAGAGGGCCAGTTTCAGGGATGTGTGAGAGGAGATTATCTAATTCCTCCAAGAAGTCCCCCAAGGCGCCTGGTGGACGGTAGAGAACAACAATGGTTAATTGTATAGGATGGGTTACTGTGACGGCATGGAATTCAAAGGTGGAAGGAGTGAAGTTAGGTAGCTTGAAGAGGGAAAAGCTCCATTTGGGAGAGAGCAGGAGACCAGTGCCACCTCCTCTGCCAGTGGGTCTGGGTGTATGGGAGAAGGAATATGCTGTGGAGAGAGCTGCTGGGGTGGATGTGTTGGATGGAGTAATCCACGTCTCAGTGAGAGCATGGAAATCCAGAGACTGCAGGGAAGCGTAGCCAGAGATGAAGTCAGCCTTAGGAACAGCTGACTGGCAGTTCCACAGGCCGCCTGAAACTAGATGTTGGATGTCAGTGGAGCATGTGGGATAGACGAGAGCAGGCCGGTTATATCGATTACGAGATACACGGGGCCAGTGATAATTGAAAGAAGACACATAAACAGGAATGGAGAAAATACACATGATTATAGCATGAGGGGCTAAACAGCCAAATAAAATAAAACACCAGCGACACTTAGCTCAATCAAAGTAGGATTTTCCTCCCTCGTGACTCCCGCAGGACTCTAATGTCTTAGCCTGGCTGACGCTCTAGGAAAGTGCTACCTAAAATGGACACCTGATTGCTGAGTTCTCACAGCTGTGGGGCCACGTCCCTTTAATTAGTTAACTCTCTGCAGCTGGTGGCCCTCAAAAGGAAATCGAGACTGGCTTCCTCCTGACTTGTTAATGTATTTTAAGTCAATTACATTAAACCCTAAGTTATAAAGTTATGAGTTTAACCCTTAATACAGTTACACCTACTCAATAAAGCTCTTAGTATTCTACAAATGTTTAAATCAAAGTTAACCCTAGCAGTCAGTTAGTTCAGTTTTAAGGTTTCAGTCAAATTACTTGTCCCAAGTTTCTGCCTAACAGATACTGTAGCGGTTTTGAGATTTAAAATCACAATTTCAGTCAGATCAACTATAGAGCATTTATACAGAGTACACACGCTGAAACAGAGAAGTCTAAAAACAGAATGTTACTCACACAATTCTAGAAGTCTCCAGTTGCTTTCCTGTCAACATCGAGTTGCACACTGAAGCAAACACAGACATCACAACACGTACCTTTACGGAGCTTCCAGGGAGATCGTCTCACCGTAGCTGTCAATCTGATCAAAAGACGTGTTCAATGGCATTAAAACGAGGAAAAACGCGGCTGAATCGGTTAATCCATAGGTTTTTAACGTCTCTGTATACAACATGTATTCCATTTATAATCCATAATTCCATTTTTATGTAAAAATCGGAGAGCAAAAGTTAGTTGCTAATGGTAGTCACCTTCGTCGACTAGTCACCTTCGTCGTCACCTTCTTAAACTAATGGCCTAAGTCATATTTTGGAGAAAATGCTTTTTTTGCCTAAATCATCTCTTCTTGATGCTGGCCACCTCTGGTAAAATTGTCTACATCCTTATTGAAAGGATAGTGCTGTTCCTACCCTGATAGTATAATGGCCTATGTCAAGAGTGTGACTTAGGCCATATATTTATAAAAGATAATGGATTAAGTCACATTGTCTTGTGACTTAGGCAATTTTACAAGCTTTACAAAATGGCTACTTCAAGAAAAAGAAAAAACGTACAGATAAATGAAGTTATTTTCATGGTTCAGGGCTTGTCCCCTATTGGCAAGTGATGTTTACTATACTATAGGCTAGGCTATAAATGTTGTGTAGTTATCTAGTCTTTTACTTTCACAATGTATAGTTACTGTAGCTACCGAAGCTATACTATAGGTACTATAGTTACTGTAGCTACTGTAGCTCCATGAAGCATGCACACATTCCCTTCTGGGACAATAAAGACTAATCTAACCTTTCAAAAGTAACAGTTACAATTACTGCATAATTATGGAAAAGTACATTTTGCATTTGTCTGTTTCAATTCTTAATATTGTATTATTGTCTCCTTTTTCCACATTACATTTCCATCTTATTAGGAAAGATTACATGTTTTTTAATTGAATTAGGCCAAATGATATTCATCAAAATAGCTTTAATGTATTAATGCATAGGACCACAGTGCAATTACAAAACATTTTTTTCATAATGATCACAGTTGTGACCGTACTCCTTTTTGGTAGGAGATGCACTTGACTTTTCAGACACCGATCAGGAATCATCCAATGAAAATGAGACGTTTTTAAAGAGATGGAGCAGAATGTACCAGGCCAAGACCCTGTATCAGATGGAGCAGACAATAACTTAAACACTCTCATTGAAGAAGAGAGTGTTGCTGAAGATGCCAAGCAGACCCGTCCACACCATGAAGAAGACTTAGATGATGATGATGATGATGATGTTATCATTGACCCAAACTACAATCCATCCTCTGATGAGTCCTCTCTCCCTGAAAATGAAGACAGTCTGGCAGCAACTTCAGAACATTATGGTCCTCATCTAGAGGATGTATGAAAACAATATGGTCAAAAGGAAACAACATAAATACCTCAGCCCAGAAACATGGAAGCAAAATGAATCCAGGAAGAAACATCTCAAAGGAATGGCATACAAGGTCAAAGGTGGCAAAGAAATAGCTGCAAAGGCTATGGGCCTTCCCTGCAATTCGAAGTTCTGTCAACGAGTCACGACTCGAGACTGTCAATCCATTACAGAAGAGCAGAGGCAGTGAATATTTCAGAAAGTTTGGTCAATGGACAACTGGGAAGAACAGAGGTAATACGTCACCACTTTGGTCCCAAAGGTTACCATGAAGCGAAAGAAAGAAAGTTGGTGAGGGATCCATGCGCAGTTCATCATTTTCCTACCAACTGAAACTTCAGGATGGAACGAATCTTAAAGTGCGCACTTCTTCTACACTTGGTATCCCTGAAAGAACCATTACACTGGCTGAACAAAGACACCATCGACCATGACGAACAAGTGGCAGACCCGCCAACTACATCTCCACCTCAGAGTGGCAAAAATGCAAAGCTGGAAACTGCTGTCACAGATTTCCTTAAGGACTGGTTGAAGGATCTGCCCACTGTTGATTCACACTACTGCAGAAGCACAGCGACCTACAAAGACAAGAAGTTCCTTCACCCAGGCACAACCATCTCCCAACTACATCAGGAATATCAACAAGCAGCTGCAATTGCTGAAGTTGACGCTCTGCCAATCAAGGAGAGGACATTTCAGGACCTTCAGTCCATGAAACATGTCATGCCCTTCGAGTGTCATCAGCTTTTTGACAATTTGCCACATAATTAGACACACACACACACACACACACACACACACACACACACACACACACACACACACACACACACACAGTAATCAAGACGACTGAGAAAGATTCAGGGGATAAACTGATTTCAAGGTCCCATGTCATGCTTCTCTGGTTATGACCCGTCCCCTTGTGTGTTGTGTAGTTTTTCTGCATGTGAACGCTCTGCAGAGTCACACACCCTCAAAGTGCACCCTGTAGCGAGTAAAACTCTAACACAGAAAAGACCTGTCTGTGCTGCCCCAGAACGCCTTGTTGGACATTTCTCTTTTTCCATTGTTTCTTCCTGAGTATAGTGACGTAATCTTACCCAGGTCCAAATGGACCAATCCGTGGAGCTCCACACACACACACACACACACACACACACACACACACACACACACACACACACACACACACACACACACACACACACACACACACACACACACACACACACACACACACACACACACACACACACACACCTTATCTTTTCTCAGCCGAGATGTTCCGCTGAGTTTTGCCGGCACACTCAGCCGCAACTGCGTGGATCTCCACTCACAGTTTGCCACACACTCACGTGTGTGTGCTCAGGCTGAGTTCCGTGGTATCTCGCAGACCCCCCGCAGCAACCAGGAAACGACACCAGTAATCCAGCTCAGACTGTCCGCTCCTCGAGCCTCAAAGGGCGGAGCAGCGAGCCCCGTAACGTCTCACCAACACAGCACCCAGACCGCATGCAGCATTCTCATCTGTTTGTCATTTTCTGGTTGCTAACTAACGCCATGGTAACACATAATCACTGATGTTCAGCTGTAACGGTGGTGGACTAATCAGAACAGAGTGGGCGAGCTGACCAATCAGAGCACAGTGGGCTCATAGGGAGGGGGGGGGCAGGAACTCCAACAAGGCGTGTAGGACAGAGTACGAATACACAGACTCTACAGAGATGCTGTGAGAAACCAATGTGAGTTTGGAACATTGAACAATGTGAATCTATTCTAGTAGACCTCGACAATGGAATTATGATCAGTCGAAATGGCCATGACACGGGACCTTTAAATGGAAAAGGGTTAGCTGCAATTAAAAACACAGCAAAGAAGAGCTGGAGGGAGTAGTGAGGAGAGGCACATGCCTCCTCAGGGTTTGATTTACTTGCCTTTTGTTTTATTTAGCTAAGATTTAAGTTGTACCTTTTGAGTTTGCTATATTGAATTAAAGGGCCAACAACGTCCAAACTGCCCTCTCTTTTCTGAGTCTCTGTATGCTCTTCTAGCATTTAAACTGTTAGTTGCTGACCCAGCCCCATGGTCTGTCACAGTAATGCGGAAAAGAGAAGTGCACTGTTTTGCCTAAGTCACTTACTCCAGAAGTAATAAGGCCTAAGTCAGGTTTCAGATTGCCTAAGTCACAACAACATGTTCGTAAATTGGCCTAAATCATCTAATCCTCTTATTTTACACAATTGACAGACAGTGTTATTTGTACGTCAATAGTCATATATTGTCATAACCTTTTTGTGTGAAATAATTAATATATATCATATATTCTATATTTGGTTCAGTTTTTTCTGTTTTTTGAAAAAAAGAAGGTGACGATACTTTATTAATCCCCCGCAGGGAAACTGTTAAAAGTACTTAAGTAAACATTTGTTCCGTGCCATTTGCAACTAAAAAAACTATTGCTGCAATGAAAATTGGCACCTTTCTTTGTATGACAAAAATGATTCCTTGCATAAAAGTAAAACTCAAGGAAGTAGAAAGTAGCAAGCTAAGTTAGCATCACATAGCTGATGCTGAGCTAAACATGTTCGCTAACCGTCCATGCGTTAATGTGACTGACCTCTCCGGGTGAGTTTTCAAGTGCCTGATGAAATTCGACATTGCGCCAGCATCCTTGATTTTGATATTGCAGACTTTGCAGTGTGCGCTCCTTTCGTTGGTGCTGCCGGCGTTTTGTTCGAAGTTTTTGTAATTGAACCTAATTACAAGCGGTACAGCCGCAGGTGTGCCGCGGGTCGCCATTGTGTTACTACGAGGTAGTAACAGAGGCGCGCACGTCTGCGTAATGAGCCCGGCTAAAATAACTGGATGGCCTACCTGCCTGTCAGCCTTCCATCTGGGCACAAACTTATCTCGTGCCCTCGTTGGTCATGTGCGCGTTCGTGTGTGTTGGAGGAGGCGGGCTCTATAAGGAAGTAGCAGCCTCTAGCAGATTATCTCCGGTTGTGTATTTTCAAAGTCTAGCGATCTCGAGCCGGTTTCTCTCAAATTTACCTACCCCACCTTTAATACGCCAAAAATAGAAAACACAATGATTATTCACGAGTCCCAACACACGAGTCCAAGTCGAGTCTGAAGTCTTTTGGTCACGAGTCCAAGTCAAGTCTGAAGTCTCTGTGTGTGCGACTTAAGTGCGACTCGAGTCCGAGTTGCAGACTCAAAACTGATTTAAATTAAATAGTGTATTTAATTCAAATTACGCCATATCAACATTGATTTGAATTTCTAACACTAAAAAGGTCAAATATCACTTGTTTTTGCATCAATCTTGATACAGGGTACTTAGCAGTGGTGAACCGTGTCTATCACAACTGGACCTTCTGTAGACACACACACACACCCGCCGCCACCCCCCCCCCCGCCGTTATAATGTCCGTCTTTTCACTGAATTGTCGTCTTGAAAAGGGTACTCACAACAATTCCGCAACAACTTCATCTTCACCTGTTGCACTTGTCATGTCAACGTTAAAAACAATAAAACGGCATGAATTTCTTCGTCACATTCATCTAGATCCTCTGTCTCGAGCCAGTTAACCTTCTAGAATACCCTGAACCGAGGGGAACTCTGAAAGAATACGCTCATTGGCTACAATTCAATATATGATTGGTTGATCAAACTGTCAGTCCAAACGTATGCTCTCATTCAGTGCAACGGCCAGGGCATTCGATCAAGGAAGTAGAATACCTTGGTTGAAGGACAAGATCTGATTGGTTGCTTTCTTTTCTAACACAAAACCACTGAATTGCGTAGTGCATGGTCCGAGAAGGACAAACAAATCAACGTAACACTAATATTACAGATCAACAACACAGATACGATTCTCATTTATTCATTTATATACATTTTATTTATATAATTAAATCGATGTTGTGTTTGTTTTATTTGAGTGTTCCAGGGTATTCTCTGAATACCTTGAAGGCCCTGACGGTTCGCCACTGGTACTTAGTATATGTTGTACTTTAGATTCCTAAAGCTTTTAGTCTAATAACTACTAATCCAAGGTTAGTTTTCACTATAAGTACAAAATATTTTTTGGACGGACATTATAATTTACAGTTTTTTACCATGTTCAATCTGAATTTTCCTTAAAATAAAAAATATTATATTATATTGAATCTGACTTGTCTACATCCAACTCACAGGTTTATCATTACTTTGAGAAAAAAGATTATGAATGTAACCCTTTTAGAAGGGAAGATATGGTCATTTGTTCTGGGAATGTCATTTTCGAGCCTGAAACCTGAAAAACAGGCTCGGGGTTTAACAGGTTAAAGTATTATTTTCTTTTTTGTAAATGTTTTTCGGATTTCATATCGCATAAACACCATATCCCAACGTGCATTGCGGCTAAAACATCCAATCACCGACCTTAAACCATAGCTGAGGATCTTGGGTAATCAGTTCAGTGGGTGTGTATCGCAATAGAGAGGTGAATTCCCTCCCTTTCCGGTGGACCTCCATGGGACCTTATTTCGGAAAAAGTATGTATTGAAGTCAATGGAGAGAGAAAGATTATCTTTCGATCCCGTTTGAATTGTGCCACAAATTACACATATGATGTTTGTCAATTTAAAAGATAATTTTTGCAAGTCAAAATACAAAAAATGTGTCGTAAAACTGTGAAGTAACACTTTTTTTGGTGTTCTCCCATCTCGCACCAACACCAAGACGGCCATCACGTTAGCACATTTCACTTCTTTCTTTCAGAATGAGGCGAAAAGTATTAAAAGAGGTGAAAATCACTACAAGTCTGGGCATGTTGAGAACTGTACATACACAAAAGGGAAGTTAGTTGGTTCAGTAAGAGCCAGCATGCGGAACCGGGATTCCGGGATTAGTAGTCTTTCTAGTTAACACCGCATTGCGTGGTGGAGTCACAAACGTTGTTACATTTACGTGTCTGCACCACGCAAACAACGCCAATGTAAAGTGAATGAGGCTCCTTTGTCGTGGTGCACACACGCATTTCTACAACGTCCTGCAGTGAGCTTTTATTCTATAAAACGTTTTTAAAATCTACTTTATAGCTTGTAGTAACTCACGGGAGGCTTCTTTTATTTTATTTGTATTCATAATCATGTGTATTTTTTTCGTCAGAATGTATTATGGTGCATTAGTTACGAATTTTTGTTCTCAAAAAACAGTGTGTGTAATACAACTGTGATTTGTATTACATTAGTTAGTTTTTAAGGAAGGCCAGAGCTTCAGCTGTGTCCAATAGATTGTTCCCTTTAGTTAACGTTTTTTAAAAGAACATTATATTCCGATTTGATCATGTCCCCCTTTATTGTATTACGGAGAGCAATGTGAGCGTCCATTCCCATTGGATAACGGAGGATTTTACACCCGGAAGTAAGTATTCCCCTTACTGTCGATTGATTTTACAGTGATATCTGCACTACTCATCAACTCAAAAACACCAGATTATCCTTGTTGATTACACAACATTGATTGGCTTAAATTGTGTACAATGCTTTTGTAATTTTCTCCTTCGATTCGGAGAAACAAATATGTGTTCAGTTTAGGATGGCCGAAGATACTACACTACCCAGAATCCTCAGCTATCGTTTGGGACTACACCATGTGCTTTGCTTTACAAACCTCGTGATTTGTCCTCAAGCTCTGTGATTGGATGTTGGAGTGGCTGTGCGCGAAGTTTACCCAAGCGTCAAACAGCATTTTGAAATGGAATGCAACCCATCGACAGCACACTATTCAAAACAGGAATTGAACGTGTCCACCCCCCCCTTAGGTCACAGGCTCCTCCAACAGTGCAACACAATAAAACAGATACACAGAAAAAGTAGTGCAAGTCAATACAAACAGAAAAATAGTAAAAAAGTGAAATAGTGCAATAAGAGTCTATAAGTGATTGGAATATGATATATTAGACAAATCATTTCTAAGTAGCAGCCAGATTAATGCTATGGATGTTGTTTCAAAGTTCAGGTGTTTAATAGTCTTAAGGCCTGTGGGATGAAACTGTCCCTGAGTCTGGTGGTTTTAGTCCGGATGTAAGATAAGATACCATTACTGAATTGTCTAGGGTGCTATTGAACACTAACCAGTAGTTGTATGGAAATATCTGGTACAGTTATATTGCAAATGAGATTTCTTTAGACATAGGCCTACCTCTTCTCTGATACAGTCACATTCTGAATGGGGGAGAAGCGGCACAATAGCCTATAAGTGAAGAATGCTCACTCTGATGGTCATTATATCTGGAGAGGGAAATACCAGGTGGCTGAACTACATCACCAAATAGTCAGAATAAGAGTCATCCAATACAATAATGTGTACTAGTTCTAAATTGCAAGCCTCTAAAACATAGGTGTAAATAGTACAGGTTTTATAGAAACTTGAACCTTAATTTAAAGTACAGCATACAAATCATCAAATAATTCTGTGAGAGGTCAAGTATATATGACCCGGGCGATATATAGAATAGAATGTTAAATGTCAGGTTCCTCAGAAACGTTGGGGGACACATTTTGACGTTCTGTACAGCAGTTGCAGAAATCCGTACAGGGAAGGCAAACAGAGAGGCACTGGTTGAATGGCCCCATCTCTGACAATCCACCCCTTGACAACATGACTCCAGAACAAGGGTTTGGGTTCGGGCTGTGACACCATATTGCTGTCTGAAACATTGATCTTTGCACATGTTGTTGAAATGCATCCTCTGTTGGCGGCAGATTTTCTGAGGCTGCATCTGTTGTTGATGCAATTATGAACCTCAGTTCTTCCAAGTTTGTGCACATCAGTCCATTTTCCTTTTTCCATATATCGAAGCTCAAATTCTCTTGCGACTGGCAAAGACTCTTCCAAGCTGGCAGAGAGTCCAAAATGGGCCAGATCTTTGAGCTCGCTGAGATGGGTCTTGAGTTTGGTGAATGCTGTTGTCTTTCCTATTCTGTACGAACGACTTGTGCCACAGCCAGTGAGCGCACGACATGCTGGGAGACAGTGAGAGATGTCTTTTCCAATGTTCTCACATATGGTGTTGATGGGGACATACATGCCCGGCGCCGTGGGAGGGCCAGGCCCTCCCATTTGACATTCCTGCCCTCCCCCAATAAACACGTTTTTTATTATTTATAACATTTAAAACATTTATTTTTTATTTTTTTGTAACTATAAATAAACTGTGAACTGTTATGCTACGCTATGCATGTGATGTCAGATAGTAACTAAAAAATAAATCGCAGGCTACGTCAAACAAATTCATGTGTCTGTTGTGATTTGTGATTCGTCCACATTTAGACCAATCACAGCGTCACAATCTGCCACCTATTCTGGATTTGTTTATTGTGCATTCTGTAGACTCCCATTTCTTTTTCAATGACAAAATGGACATCAGAAATTGGCTTAAAAGGTCTAAGGGTTTATTAAAACGAAATAGCGATGAAAGAACTGCAGCCGATGCAGCTGCTGCCTCTGCACCTGCCGCTGCAGCAGCACGCCTTAATGTCACGAGCTTGACCTCGGCAAACCCCGGGGCTGAGTTAGCGAGCCCAAGCCTTGACTCATCAAGGCGGCCGCCACCCACGCTGTCCTCCGAGGCACAGCTCCTTGTGCCCCTGCCATCACCACCTGCGTTGCCACACCCTGTACCACACCCGCCAGCATCCTCCTGCTCCGTGCCGGTGCCTCCACTACAGACGCTACCTTGCAGCACATCAACAGGTACTATTGGGCCAGCAACCGCCCAAAGACCAACAGCTCCAGATGGTCTTGGGGTTAATAAACCCAAGCAGGTGAAACTGGATCGTTATCAGGGAGATAGTTTTCTGGAAAGAAGCGCACTTCTGCCGCTGCATGGTACAACAACAGACCATGGCTTGAAGATTCGTTAAAAGCAGACGCAGCCTTTTGTTTCCCCTGTAGACAGTTTAAAGTAAATACGTCTTCATCTGGTGCGGCTTTTACTGTCAAAGGTTTTTGCCACTGGAAACACGCATTACAGACTGATAAAGGACTGCTAAGGCATGCCGCATCAAAAGAACACATTTCATGTGAGAGAGAGAGAGAGAGAGAGAGAGAGAGAGAGAGAGAGAGAGAGAGAGAGAGAGAGAGAGAGGATATTATAGCTTTTTTAGCTGTCAACCAACTCCCTCTCAGAGGTGACCTCGATTCACTCCACAGCATGTCCGAGTGCAGTGCATAGGAACATAAACCATGCCCAAGGCGGGCTAAACAGTTCATCGTCTCTGTCTCTATTTCTCTGAGTGCCACGATGAGGAAGCTGCCATCCGTAACCAGTGTGCCTTGGACATATCTCTCTCTCATTCTCTCTCTCTATCTGCCTGCAGCATGTACACTAGAGATGAACCAAACATGTATTTGCTTGCATAATATATGAGCAGTACTTCCACACCTGTGTCATCAGACCTCACAATGATGCGGGAATATGACTCTGCAAGATGTATGTCATGGAGCTCCATCCTTGTGTCTGCCTCCTCCTGATCACTGCTGTGATGTCAAACTGCTGACTGTAGTTTGGGACATGTGTTGCCAGTGATAACATGTGTAGGCCTTCCATCACTTGCACCTCTCCAGGTCTTTGATTGACTGTGGGCCGTCATACCTGTCAAATAGGATGCATTCTGCTAGCTCACTGAAGGTCTGGAAGGCTGAATCATGGAGGCTTTGAAGCATAGCCATGCCATCAATGATGTATGCAGGTTTCTCTGTGGCGTCACACATGTCATGTCGTGATGTCTCCTGCATCACTTCTACTACCGACTCCAGTTTTTTTGCAAGGTCTGCTTTTGTGGTTTTTCTCATCGCTCCATCGTCATAGAAGAGAGAGGGTGGGACAGCAGCCAATTCATGACGCATCACATTCTCCAATGATACTTTGTTTTGAAACAGCCAGGAGTGTCCTGAAGAGGACATCGGAATCCATCTGAAGCTTCTTAGATGTACTGGTTGCTATGCATGCTATCATATCTGTGAATGTTGCCAATTGTTGTCTTTTCTCAGGATCCCAGAAACGTTTTGGTGTATCACTCTTTAGTCGTTCATCAATTACATTTGCATTTCGCTTTTCTCCATCTTCCAGAAAGCTTGAGAGATCTTTTGTGACGCTACTTGTCCACTTGTAATATTGATGAGCTCAGCAGGAACTTTCTCCAAATCAAATGGGTTCTGCCTGTCTGCACAAACTCCATTATCTTTACAGTTTCCCTCTCATCCCTGTCCATGCGGGCTGCTCCATGTTCTGTGTGGGATGTTGGTGCATGTACCACTGCATGGCATCGCAGTACTCACTGGTGACATGCCGTGTGATGAGCCATCTTTTCAGAGCTCCCTTTCGTAGTGTGAAGCCGATAATGCCTCCTGGACCCTTTCCTTCTCTGTTGATAGTTTGTTCTTGATCGGTGGCTACACAGTTGAAGTTTCTCTCATCTGAGCGCCGCACAACAAACCCTCCTTCTCTCATGAATTTGTAGGAATCTGGTTGGCTTTTTTCAAGGGCTTTCATTTCAGCTATGTAGACTGGCATGTACTTTGCGTACTTCATCCTGCCAGCAGCCCGGAACCATGGTATTGCTTCAGACATGCAGTTGAGATGAAGGTCAAAGTTAGCTTCACGCTCTGATCGTAGCATTCTGAGTAAGAGATCAGCCCCTTTGAGGCAATTCAGCCAGTACGTAAAAGTTGCTGATTGTTGAACTCTGAAAACTGTAATATTTTTCTCCTCAGGTCAGGAAGGTCTGTCTCCACTTCACTTAAGAACTGTCTGGCAGAGACCTGGTCGTTGCCATGAAAGGCATGCTGCACATCTCGCAGGAGGTGTTCTTGTTCAGCAGATAATGGAACCTGGCCTTTTGTGTTCAGCCAGGAGTCCAGTGCCATCCAGAAGAGCCCGAACAGAACCTCTGAAACAACCTTGATGCTCCTCACACCTCTTGTCAGTTGTTTCCCCTGAAGCATCTGTCGAGCTGTTGCGTCAGCATAGACTCCAGACTCGGTTATCATGTCAAAGAGGCCCCGTCTGCATATACCTTCCCAATGCTTGCCAGAAAGGCCATGATGACATGCATTCCTCCAATTCTCATCGTGATATTGCCATCCAAAGCCTCATGTTTGCTCCACATCATTTGCTGTGCTTTGCTGTAGATGGCAAGGTCAGCAGTTACAATGATATGCCTCTGTCCCAGTTCTTGAGCAAGCTGTGTGAGCTGCAAAAGAGCTGTATAGATGGTAGATAGGTCTGATGGTAAAGCTCTTATGAAGGGCATATATTGTACTGTTGTTAATGGGATGTCTGACGTGGTCTGCATTCAATGCCTATTGAATGCAGTGCATCCTGGGATTCTCTGTTCTTCTTCTTTCATGATACGGCTCACCTTCCAAAGTAAGTCTTGGCCTTCTGCTGCCTGAGCTTTTGTGCTGTCTGATTTGAGGATCTGCGGTAGAACTGCTGGTGGTTCAGATCGCCTACCTGGCTTGATGTATCTGAAATTACAATTTGCATTCCCTTACAAATTTGCATTCCCTTACAAACAACATAAAACCAGATCCCTTAGATTATGATTTGTCTATAATATTTACCTCTGAACCTCTTCATTCTCCAAATCACAGCTGTCCAGAGCATGGAGAGATCTCTCTGGAATTCTCGGGACGGGGTTGTGTGCTGTGGCAACATCACCTCTTCTGTATGCAACAATTGCCATGGAATGTGTTGTATGTTTGCCATCCAGCGTCTCTTCATCCTGGTCAAAGTTGTCAATGGCTGCATCAATTATCCCATGTTCTGTGGGTCTTGTCAGTCCATTTGGGATGTAAACACCTTTGCTTCTCTGTAATGGATCTGCTGCTACTGATGTGAGAAATTGCTGCACTTCATCATAAGACACACAATGACCCATTATGTGTAGCTTGTTAATAAGGGCCTTGCTGCCAAACTCATGATGGATCATAATCCCAAGTCCTAGTGTGATAGGTCTGCTGCAGCACGGTGCAATCAGATCATGGCAAAAGGTTATAACATGTGTTATTCTTCAGAGCTGGGTTCTCATCACAGGTCTGCACTTTTTAAATGCAGCTGCATTGACACACCAGTTCATAGAATCATACAGAGTGTTTGGCACATATTCCCTGCACTGGGAGGGGAAAGCTTGTCACTGCATATGTAGAATTGAGGCTCATGCTCAACCTTTTCCATCGTTTTCCTCAATATACCTGCAGCCCGGTGGAGGTGAGGGTCAGTGAGGGTCTCTGTTCTCTGTGGAGTCTCCCTGTCTTCTGGTATGTTTTCTCTGAGGAGAGAAGCTTCTCTCATTGCATGGCCAACAGGCATGGCACCAGGACATTCAATGAAGATGAGTTTATCCCCATAATGCTGGATCAACTGTTCTTTGAGTTTCCAGGATTTATACATTGTTGGTTCTCTAGCTGTACTCAGTTTTCCTATCTAGCTCTCAGTGTTGTGACAGTCGTATCCTTTGAAAAAACTGTCTTAGTTAATTCTTCAGTTAGCTCAATGAAAGCTCTTTCATGTTCATTTAACTTATTTTCTGTCAAATGTTTGTTTCTGGCTGCTAGAATGTTCTTTTCTGAAATATAGTGTGCTCGGCAGCTTCTGTGACACTTTGCATCATAGGCAAAAAGATCTTGATAGGTCAGCATACGGTGATGTATTATTTCATCAAACCTCTCTGAGGCTGCATTGAGGACCTTTGACCTTGTACATTCACCTGTACCGGTACAGATAGGGCTCAGGACTTCTCTCTTTGTGACTTTCCGGCTGCAATTGAAATATTGGCTGAAAATGAAACACTGGCTGCGGATGTCAAATCCAGTGTCTCTGGTCAGTCCAAGTCTTTTACTTTGACACTGATCCTGGGGTGGTTCTTGATCACTGGTTGTAGGCGTATAGTTATGTGTGCTTGAATAACTGGCCCTACATGACCTGTGATATGAAACCTTGACCTTGAAGGACAGTATGTCCTCTGAGTGGGGGGATAGTCTCTTATGAACTTCATCATCTCGTTATTGAGCAATGTTCAGTATGGTTCTGAGTCCTTGTAAGGTGGGGTTCTTGACATATGGATTATTTTGATATCCTTGTAGAGCATTTTCACATAATAAGCAGACCTTTTCATCCAGTGTCTGTGCATATGGCTGGCTAGCTGTCTGCTTTGGATCTGCTAGCTCCATTGTTACAGCAGGGTTGCCAACTCTCACGCATCTGGCGTGTGACACACGCTCTCACTCTCAATCTCACGCTCTCACTCTGCCCAAACTATTCTCACGCCAAAAACAAGATGAACCGGCGATCGTTTTTGGTTGGTTATTTACAATGTTGAGTTGACAGCTGCTCAAGCTGTCGATCCGCCCCCACCACTCTTAACAACGTTAACAGACAGCAGAGCAGTGGGAGCTGGTTGGTAAATCCCGACCCTTATTGCGCATGCGCAGATCCGTCTTAATGCCAGGCTTTTCATCAGTCGACGGCGAACTCCACAGAAGAAAAGGTGGGTTTGCACAGTGCACTTTATCGATATCGTTGACTATGTTTGAAAATGTGATTAGAGTAAGATAACCTATTCTATAAAGGCCACATATTTGTTTATAAAGTTTGTTAACATTTTAGATTTGTTTGTTTAAACTTTAGAATGTATAGCACATTAAAAGATTGTCACTTGACTTTTATGCTAGGTTTGAAGGGCGCTAAAGTTGTAATTCAGTCCCCTAAATAGCTTAAGCTATGTTAACAGCTAGCTTTTAAAGAATAAAAGAAACATATATTATAACAATAATAATAATGGTGTTTTATTATGCAAATTATTTGCTAACTACTATGTATGTATGTATGTATGTATTCAAGACAGACTTTGTTAAATAAACTGTGGTATTCCAGATGGAGAGCTTTGTGAAATACTTTAAGAAGACTAAAGAGAGAGAAAGAGATGAGGGACTGGCATTAGCCAACAACAGTTCAGAGGAAAACAGGGGCAGAGGCAGCAGTAGCGGAGTATCCTCAGAGGAGACAATGAGGGAAGATGAAGATGAGACACAAGTGCAGGTAACTTGGCTAGTTCACAATATCATACCCCAAAGGTTACACAGGTAGCCAAGGCTGCTAGCGAGCTGTTTTTATTTTATTTATTGTAACATTTGCTAGCAAATAACTACACAATTGTAGATTGCTGTTTACACATTTTGATTCCATTATGCTTGTTATTTGTTATGATTTGTAACATGTTAAGTCAGTGTCTACACTTGTGTTCAATAAGCTAATTCAATATCTAAATCTCTTCCTCATCGACCATAGAGAGAGAGTGTGAGGCGCTGTGTGCATCACAAAAAGGAAGAACGCAGGGGCAGCCTCATATGGCTCCAAGTTTAATTCCCAGTGGACCAAGGAATGGCCGTGCATCACGCCTGGGACTACACCTTTTCATTTTTGGTGTTCCATATGCAGGCATGAATTAGAATGCCGACCCCAGGGCTGATGTGATTCGCCATATCAATAGGGAATCACACATACAAGGAACGCAAAGCACTGAGATACAAGTTGGTTAAGTACAGTGATGTTATGGTTATTTAGTGGGGTTTAAGCCGCAGTGATTGGGGTTACATAAACTTTGCCTAACCTGTTTAATTATTATTAAACTGTGAATAATGTATTCATTCAAATAAATACAAAATATAATAAAATAAACATTAAGGTGCAGCATTTCGATGAACTGAAATAATCTGTATGTGAACTTTACTGTACTAGTACTCACAAAATATAAAATATTAGTTTTGGGTTTTTAATTATTATTAAACTATGAATATTCACTCAAATAAATATAAAATATAATAAAATAAACATTAAGGTGCAGCTTTTCGATGAACTGAAATAATCTGTATTTGAACTTTACTGTACTAGTACCTAAGCAGCCAGTTTGACATTAGGACTTGCTTGGTATGTTCATTGTTTGCCGAAAGGGCAGATCTGCTGGCACTACTGTAGCAATGTCTCCTGCTGTGGAGAACACCCTCTCTAGGGACAGAGGTAGCAGATACAGCCAGGTAGCGCTTTGCTAACATGGCAACATAAGGATATTTGCCGTTTGTAATCGTTTTGGCTCGGTCTGAAGTTTTTGCGAGTGGTGGAGGCTTACATGCTAGTGGGAGTTGGGTTTGCACTTCAGTCTTTTGGTACCGGTGATATTCACGTTCGGGTGATGCTGTCACGATCACAGGTACAGATCAGAACCCAATAGCACGACTCAGATACAACCAGTATATAGTAATGTTCAGTTTATTTCAGGTCAAGGACAGGCAGGGTCAAAACCAGTAAATCCGTCAGACAGGCAGGCAGGAATCGAAAACTGGGCAGGACAAAACTCGGGACTAGAGCACAACACTCACTGGAGAGCTTGGCGGAAACGACAAGACAATCTGGCAAAGGACAAGTGATAATGAGGTGGTATAAATACTGTGGGGTGATGAGGGAATGAGTAACAGGTGAGGGGAAGGGCTGAGGAGACCAGGTGAGGGAAATGAGCTGATTACAAGGGCCTGGAGGAAAGCGGGATCTGAAATGACAGGAGAGTTTAGATGAGCCACCAAACAAACAATAATAAAAGTGTCTAACTTGTGACAGAACCCCCCCCCCCTCTATGGACGGCTCCTGACGTCCTACGAGGTTGATCGGGATGGGCCTGGTGAAAGTCAGTAATGAGAGATGGGTCATAGATACTGCGAGCGGGCACCCATGACCGCTCTTCAGGACCATAACTCTCCCAGTGTACCAGGTACTGCAACCCTCTACCACGTCGCCGGGACTTGATGAGGCGACGGACAGTGTAAACAGTCTCCCCGTCGATAGTCCGGGGTGGTGGTGGTGGGGGTGTAGAGGGGGACTGAAGAGGGCTCACATTAACTGGTTTGATCTTGGACACGTGGAAGGTAGGATGAATCCTCATAGAAGGGGGCAGACGCAGGCGGTCAGCTGCAGGATTGATAATCCTAGATATGGGAAATGGGCCTACAAAACGGGGAGACAACTTCTTTGACTCAACTCTGAGAGGGAGATCCCGTGTGGAGAGCCAGACACGTTGCCCTGGGGAGTACTGTGGAGCTGGCTTGCGACGGCGATTGGCGGTCCGTTGATAACGGTCGGAAGAGCGCAGGAGCGCGGAGCGGGCCTTTAACCACATGCGTCGACATCGGCTTACAAACGCCTGTGCAGATGGGACGCTGGCCTCCCGTTCCTGTGCCGGGAAAAGGGGCGGCTGGTATCCGCGGGAGCATTGGAATGGAGAAAGACCAGTAGCAGAACTAGGAAGGGTGTTGTGGGCATACTCAACCCATAGAAGCTGCCTCGACCAGGAGGAGGGAGTGGAGGAAGCTAGACATCGTAAGGCAGTCTCCATCTCCTGGTTCATTCGCTCTGCTTGACCATTGGACTGGGGATGAAATCCGGACGAGAGACTGACACTGGCTCCCAGCAGCCTGCAAAACTCGGACCAAAAACGAGAAGTAAATTGTGGTCCCCGATCAGACACAACGTCACTGGGGAGACCATGTAGCCTGAACACATGTTGTAGCATGTAGCACCGTTTCCTTGGCAGTAGGTAATTTGGTTAATGGAATAAGCCGGGCAGACTTGGAAAACCGGTCTATGACTGTGAGTATGACTGTGTTACCGTCTGAGGCGATGTGGGACCAGGGACGATGAGGGATAGGCAAGGGATGAAGAAGACCGGAGGGAGCTTGGCGTGAGGTCTTATTTTGGGAGCAGACTAGGCAAGCAGCAATGAATTCCTTGGCATCCTTCTCCATGGAAGACCACCAAAATCGCTGTCGAATCAGGGCTAGGGACCGTCTCACTCCTGAGTGACAAGCCAGGCGGGAGTTATGACCCCACTGAAGAACCTGGGTACGGAGAGTGGCAGGAACAAACAGACAGTTAACAGGACAGGCACTTGGGGCTGGGTGTTCAGCATGAGAGCGCTTGACCTTATCCTCCACCTCCCAGGTCACCAGACCAATGTAGACACATGTAGAAGCGATGATATTCTCAGAATGAGATGGAGAGCTCTCTGGCTGGAACTGGTGAGGCAGGGCGTCAGGTTTGATGTTCTTAGAACCAGGTCTGTATGAAAGAGAAAAATCAAAGCGTGTGAAAAACAGAGCCCACCTGGCTTGACGAGAGTTCAGCCGCTTAGCTGAACGGATGTACTCCAAATGTTTGTGATCCGTCCAGACCACAAAAGGCTGCTCTGCTCCCTCCAACCAGTGTCTCCATTCTTCCAGGGCAAGTTTCACTGCCAACAGTTCTCGATTTCCAATGTCGTAATTTCTTTCTGCTGGAGACAGCTTCCGGGAGAAGAAGGCACACGGGTGCACCTTCTGATCCTCGGCCGACCGTTGAGAAAGAACTGCCCCAACTCCAGTGTCCGACGCATCTACCTCTACAGTAAACTGCCGAGTAGAGTCTGGAAAAATCAAAATGGGAGCAGAGGTGAAGCGTGACTTTAACTCACCAAAAGCCCCTTCGGCCACCGAGGACCACCGGAAGGGAATGTTCTGAGAGGTGAGAGCTGTGAGAGGGGTTGCCACTAAACTGTAGTTTCGAATGAACCTCTGGTAGAAGTTGGCAAAACCCAGAAAGCGTTGGAGCTCCTTGCGTGTTGAAGGGCGTGGCCAGTCAGTGACCGCCTTGGTCTTTTCAGGATCCATCTTGATGTTTCCGGTGGAGACCACAAATCCCAGGAAAGGGACTTCTGTGGTGTGGAACACACACTTCTCGGCCTTGACAAAGAGGTGGTTCTCCAAGAGCCTCTGGAGGACTAGGCGAACATGGACCACATGCTCCTGTTTAGACTTGGAAAAAAATCAAAATGTCATCCAGGTATACAAAAACACAGATATTGAGAAGATCCCGCAGAACATCATTCACCAACCCCTGGAAAACTGCAGGTGCATTGGTGAGTCCAAAAGGCATGACTAAATACTCATAATGTCCACTAGGAGTGTTAAATCCTGTCTTCCACTCGTCCCCCTCCTTGATTCTCACCAAATGGTACGCATTACGTAGGTCCAGCTTGGTAAAAATAGTAGCGCCTTGTAACAGTTCAAATGCAGAGGAAACAAGTGGAAGGGGGTACCTGTTCTTGATAGTGATGTTATTGAGTCCTCTGTAGTCAATGCATGGGCGCAGAGTCTTATCCTTCTTACCCACGAAGAAAAAACCTGCACCAGCAGGAGATGATGAAGGCCGGATAAGCCCTGCATCCAAAGAGTCATTGATATACTTCTCCATTGACTTAGTTTCCGGAGCCGATAAAGAAAAAAGTCGACCTCTAGGAGGAGAAGTACCAGGTAACAGGTCAATAGGACAGTCATTAGCACGATGAGGCGGGAGTGAGGTGGCCCAAACTTTGTTAAAGGCCTCTTTAAGGTCCCAGTAATCCTTGGGAACACCGGAAAGGTCTTCACACTCAGAGATACTCGGCTGACTGGAATCAATTGAGGAACTAGATCTTAAGCAGACAGCATGACAATGAGCACTCCACTCTCTAATAGTCCCTGAAGCCCAATCTATATGAGGATTATGCCTCCTTAACCAAGGAAACCCCAAAATGACAGGCTGATGTGGTGCATGGATAAGGTGAAAAGAGAGTGTTTCGCTGTGATTACCTGACATGCTCATTTGAACTGGAGTTGAACGGTGTGTCACTCTGCAGAGAAGACGACCATCTAGAGCTGTAGCATTGATGGGCTTCTCCAAAGCCTCCCGACCAAGTCCCATTTGAAAGGCCAGTGTTATGTCCAAAAGACTGGCATCAGCACCAGAGTCAATAAGAACTGCCACAGTGTGCATTTTCCCCAAGCAGCTCAGCTGAGCATGGGTTAGGGGTCGAGAGGGCATTTCTAAATTTATCATACGGCTCACCAGCGCCCTCTGGATGACTGGTGAGCCCTGTCTTTTACAGGACAAGAGAAGGCAAGATGACCCTGCTGGCCGCAGTAAAGACAGCAGTTGTCCCGCAGGCGGCGCTGTCGTTCTGCCTCGGAGAGCCGGGTCCGCCCCAGCTGCATTGGTTCAGACGAGTTAGAAAATCCTCCTCTCACCTGTTCAGTAGCATGCGCTGACGGGAGAGGCGGAGCCTGAGGGGCGACGGAGAAAACCCTCTCTCTCCTCCGCTCCCGCAGACGGCAGTCAATGCGGATGGAGAGAGCCACCAGCTCATCTAAATCAGCAGGAAGGTCCCGAGCTGCCAGCTCGTCTTTAAGGCGATCCGACAGACCGTTGTAGAAGGCATCGAGAAGTGAAGAAGCATTCCAGTTACTCTCCGCGGCTATGGTACGAAACTCGATGGAGTAATCGGACACAGATCTCCCTCCTTGCACCAGGTTAAACAGTCCCCGAGCTACCTCTCTTCCGGGTGTAGCGTGATCAAAAACTTTACGCAGTTCAGCGGAGAATACGCTTACAGACGAGCAGGCAGAGGATTGTCTTTCCCATTCGGCGGTACCCCAGTCTTTAGCTTTGCCCGTGAGAAGAGAGACAATATACGCCACCCGGGATCTTTCTGTTGGGAAGGCGGAAGGCTGAAGCTCGAAGGCGAGGGAACATTGGACCAGGAATGGTCTGCACGAACCTGGAGCTCCAGAGTAGCGTTCCGGAGGAGGCAGGCGTGCATCCGATGCCGGAGGACTCTGGATTCCAACAGCGGAAGCTGGAGTTAGTTCCGGGCCATGGACCGTTGCAGGACGGGTCTGAAGATGATCACGGAGATTCACAAAGGTCCGTTCGTAGCGAGCGGCCATCTCCTGCATCGCTTCAGCCATGAAGGTAAGCTGCTGCTCGTGGCGTTGTAACACGATATCGTGCGAAGGCGGTTCTGTCGCTGAGTCGGCTGGATTCATGTTTGGCCAGATTGTACTGTCACGATCACAGGTACTCAGGACTCAGATACAACCAGTATATAGTAATGTTCAGTTTATTTCAGGTCAAGGACAGGCAGGGTCAAAACCAGTAAATCCGTCAGACAGGCAGGCAGGAATCGAAAACTGGGCAGGACAAAACTCGGGACTAGAGCACAACACTCACTGGAGAGCTTGGCGGAAACGACAAGACAATCTGGCAAAGGACAACTGATAATGAGGTGGTATAAATACTGTGGAGTGATGAGGGAATGAGTAACAGGTGAGGGGAAGGGCTGAGGAGACCAGGTGAGGGAAATGAGCTGATTACAAGGGCCTGGAGGAAAGCGGGATCTGAAATGAGAGGAGAGTTTAGATGAGCCATCAAACAAACAATAATAAAAGTGTCTAACTTGTGAGAGATGCCTTTTTAAGGGGAAGAGTGTGCAAGTTTGATGTATTGCCAGCCGCGTAACCAATTTTAGTTGAACAATGCCGACAAACAGCTTTGGTTTGGTCCACCTGTCCTTGTCCGTCATCCTTGTACGTAACTGCGAAACCAAAATGTTCCCAAACCGGAGACTTCAATGATGCTGGAGGATTTTCGAGCTCAACTTTATCCGCGTTCGCCATTTCGACAGTTCCTCAAATTACTGACTACATTTGAACGCATCCCTCTGACCAGCTCGTCCAATTAATTGACTTGCTCGCTCTATGCGTTGAACACAATGGGAGCAAATTACTCTGAATGCTGCGACGCAGCACCTGAGATTACTTCCAAGAAGTTGTTCACGTTCTCAATTTTTTACGTTTAACGTTATATTCGTTCGGTACACTTCGGTACACACGTGTACCGAACCGAAGGGCCCGTACCGAATAATTTCGGTACGGGTACGTGTACCGTTACACCCCTAGTAGATATATGATTGTGTTTACTATGTTATATGTCATTACACAACCACAGACCAGAAGAGCCGAAGTGAAGGTGGCCATGACAATGGTGCAGCACAACATCCCATTGGCTTTTTACGGATCACCTGAGTCCGCTGTTCAAGGACTGTTTCCCTGATTCCAAGATAGCCCAAAAGTATTCCTCAGCCAGGTCAAAAACAACAGCCATCATAAACAAGTGTGTAGCCCCCTATGTTATGGATGAGCTTGTGAAAAATCTGTGTGATCATCCCTTCTCTTTGGCCACTGATGGGTCCAATGATACTGGTAAGTGTGTTCATGTTGACCATGGCCATGGGTCACACAGAATTAAGTAAGTAAGTGTTGAATACGGCGAACTGCGGAGAATGAAGACAGCTGGGCGTGTCCTTGAGCGGCGGCTCAAGGCCTCAGGACTCACTGTTCACCGGTTAGCCTATCATGAACACCAGATGCACGGTCCCAGTACTACTCCTCCCTCATCAACAACAGTACTGGAAACTCCAAGCAACTCTTCTCCACCATAAACCACCTCCTCAAACCCCAAAGTCCTCTACACTCCGACTCCAATGAGAAGCAGTGTGGCAACTTTGCCGCCTTCTTCACTAACAAAGTTGATACTATCCGCTCCCTCCTCTCTAGCCCTCCAGTTACAACTGCTGACCCACAGCCTGGGACAACCCAGCCTCTTCGCTGTTTCACGGACATCTCTCAGCGAGAGGTTGAGGGCATCGTTAGGAGGATGAAGCCCTCCACCTGTGTCCTGGACCCCCTTCCATCAGCTCTTGTAAAATCGTACATCTGTACCATGAGCCCCATGATCACTAAGATAGTAAACCTCTCACTCCAGGCTGGCCATGTCCCCTCTGCCCTAAAAACCGCTGTCATCAAACCTCATCTCAAAAAACCCTCCCTTGACCCGGGAGTGCTAGCTAACTACAGACCCATTTCCTTCCTTCCTTTTCTATCAAAAGTGCTGGAAAAATTAGTTGCTGCTCAGCTCCAGGACCACCTAAACTCCAACAACTTATTTGAGAAATTCCAGTCTGGTTTCCGCTCAGGCCACAGCACAGAAACTGCCCTGGTCAGGGTCACCAACGACCTGCTGATGACGGCTGATGCTGGCTCTCCCTCTCTCCTCATCCTCCTCGATCTCACTGCAGCGTTCGACACCGTCGATCATGGCATCCTCCTCCATCGTCTGCACTCCACCATCGGACTCTCTGACTCTCCCCTTGACTGGTTCAGATCATACCTCACCGGGAGAACAGGGTACGTCTCCTTGGGCGAGGCAGAGTCGGGTACCCACAACATCACCTGTGGTGTCCCTCAAGGATCAGTTCTCGGCCCCACTCTCTTCACACTCTACATGCTCCCCCTTGGCTCTATCATCAGCCGACATGGAGTATCATTCCATTGCTAGGCTGATGACACCCAACTGTACCTCAGGATCAACCCACTTCCTCTGCAGCCCTGCCTTCACCCACACTCACTGCCTGCCTGGAGGAGATACAGGCGTGGATGAAGCAAAACTTCCTGAAACTCAACAGCTCCAAGACCGAAGCCATTATAGTTGGCACCCCACACCAGGTTCGGTCACCCACCATCACCACCATCACCTTCTCCGGCCAGGACATTACCCTCTCCTCAATAGTCACCAACCTGGGTGTTAAAATGGACGCCCATCTGACCTTTGAGCCCCACATTAAACAGCTGTGCAAGAACTCCTTTTATCACCTCAGGAACATCGCCAAACTCCGCCCCACACTCACTCTGTCTGATGCCAAAAAGCTGGTCCATGCCTTTGTCTCCTCCAGGCTGGACTACTGCAATGCACTCCTCATCGGGATCCCTAACAAAAGCATCCAAAAGCTCCAGTACATTCAGAACAGCGCTGCTAGGATCCTGATGAGGGTGCGCAAATATGATCACATCACCCCCATCCTTAAAGCACTACACTGGCTACCCGTGGAACTGAGGATCGAATTCAAGGTCTCCGTCCTCACCCACCAGTGTGTCCATGGAACTGCCCCTCCCTACCTCAAGGAACTCCTCACCCCCCATACCTCCTTGCGGACCACCCGTTCCAGCAACTCCAATTTCCTCAAATCCCCCAGGACTAAGCTCCGTACTATGGGAGACCGGGCCTTCTGCTCGGCTGCTCCCAGCCTGTGGAATGCTCTCCCCGACCAAATGAGACACCACTTTTAAAAAGGGCCTCAAAACCCATCTCTTCAAAAGAGCCTTTGCCTAGACCTTTTTATCACCCTTTTATCCATCCATCCATCCATCTTCTCCTGCTTATCCGTGGTCGGGTCGTGGGGGTAGCAGTTCCAGCAGAGAGCCCCAAACTTTCTTTTCCCTGGCGACATCAACCAGCTCTGACTGGGGGATCCCAAGGCGCTCCCAGGCCAGCGAAGAGATATAATCCTTCCACCTGTTCCTAGGTGGTCTCTTCCCAGCTGGACGTGCCTGGAACACCTCCCTAGGGAGGCGCCCAGGTGGCATCCTAACTAGGTGCCCGAACCACCTCAACTGGCTTCTTTCGACGCGAAGGAGGAGCGGCTCAACTCCGAGTCCCTCCCTGATGACCGAACTTCTCACCTTATCTCTAAGGGAGACACCAGCCACCCGGCGGAGGAAACCCATCTCGGCCGCTTGTATCCGCGATGTCGTTCTTTCGGTCATGACCCATCCTTCATGACCATAGGTGAGGGTAGGAACGAAAATGGCCCGGTAGACAGAGAGCTTTGCCTTCTGGCTCAGCTCCCTTTTCGTCACAACGGTGCGGTAAAGCGACTGCAATACCGCTCCCGCTGCTCCGATTCTCCGGCCCATCTCACGCTCCATTGTTCCCTCACTCGAGAACAAGACCCCGAGATACTTGAACTCCTTCACTTGGGGTAAGGACTCATTCCCTACTTGGAGTGGACAGTCCATTGGTTTCCTGCTGAGAACCATGGCCTCAGATTTGGAGGTGCTGATCCTCATCCCAGCCGCTTCACACTCGGTTTGCGAACCGATCCAGTGAGTGCTGAAGGTCGCAGACCGATGAAGCCATCAGAACCACATCATCTGCAAAAAGCAGTGGTGCAATCCTTAGTCCACCGAACTGCAGACCCCCCCCCCCCCCCCCCCCCCCCCCCCCCCCCCCCCCACGACTACGCCTCGAAATCCGATCCATGTATATTACAAACAGGATTGGTGACAAAGCGCAGCCCTGGCGGAGGCCAACCCTCACCGGAAATGGGTCCGACTTACTGCCGAGGACCCGGACACAGCTCTCGCTTTGGGAGTACAGAGATTGGATGGCCCTGAGTAGAGACCCCCTCACCCCATACTCCCGCAGCACCTCCCACAGTAACTCCCTGGGAACCCGGTCATACGCCTTCTCCAAGTCTACAAAACACATGTAGACCGGATAAGCGTACTCCCAGGCCCCCTCCAGGATCCTTGCGAGTAAAAAGCTGATCCGTCGTTCCACGACCAGGACGGAATCCGCATTGTTCCTCCTCAATCTGAGGTTCGACAATCGGCCTGACCCTCCTTTCAAGTACCTTGGAGTAAACTTTCCCGGGGAGGCTGAGTAGTGTGATGCCTCTGTAATTGGCACACACCCTCTGATCCCCCTTTTTGAAAAGGGGGACCACCACCCCGGTCTGCCACTCCTTCGGTACTGTTTCCGACTTCCACGCAATGTTGATGAGACGTGTCAACCATGACAGTCCCTCAACACCCAGAGCCTTCAGCATTTCCGGGCGGATCTCATCCACCCCCGGGGCTTTGCCACTGTGGAGTTGTTTGACGACCTCAGTGACCTCCCCCCAGGAGATTGGTGTTGATCCCCCGTCATACTCCAGCTCTGCCTCTAACATAGAGGGCGGAGTTGTCGGGTTCAGGAGTTCCTCAAAGTGTTCCTTCCAACGCCCCAACACTCCATCAGTTGAGGTCAACAACGTCCCATCCTTACTGTACACAGCTTGGATGGTTCCCTGCTTCCCTCTCCTGAGGTGTCGGACAGTTTTCCAGAACAACTTTGGTGCCGCCCGAAAGTCCTTCTCCATGTCTTCTCCAAACTTCTCCCACACCCGCTGCTTTGCCTCAGCCACGGATGAGGCTGCTGCCCTTCGGGCCTGTCGGTACCTTGCAACTGCCTCGGGAGTCCCCCGGGATAACAAATCCCTGAAGGCCTCCTTCTTCAGTCGGACGGCTTCCCTGACCACCGGTGTCCACCAGGAGGTTCGAGGGTTACCGCCCCTTGAGGCACCTAGGACCTTGAGACCACAGCTCCCCACCGCGGCTTCGGCAATAGAGGCTTTGAACACCGACCACTCTGGTTCAATGTCCCCAACCTCCACAGGAATGCCCGAAAAGCTCCGCCGGAGGTGTGAGTTGAAGGCCTCCTGAACTTGGGCCTCCTCCAGACGTTCCCAGTTCACCCGAACTACACGTTTGGGCTTACCAGGTCTATCCAGAGGAAATTGTTACTGATAATCCATCATCACATTTATGGCAATATACTGGGTATAAAGTGTTGCCGTCCAGGCTTGTACTTTCAGATATGTTTCGTTTGCTTCTCTATTACGTCCGCAATGGTAATGTTTACGTGGATTTGGGAACTGCCCATCGATTCTATTGGATGTAATGGTTAAGAAAAAGGTGTAAATCACCCAAATCGACCAATGGGTTCCAGAGATATGGTCCTGCGTAAAGTATAAAGAATGCCAGCCAGCTTAAGTACATTACGCAGGAGACTTTACTTATTGTTTACTACGCAAGGAAGCAGGAATTACACAACCTGGGGCCTATACTACGAACCTGGTTCAACCTAACCTGGATATGTTTGAGTTAGCCGGTTGGCCTAATCCAAAACATACGCGCTCTCGCTAAACTGTACTACGACGCTGGTTATCAAGTGGATCGCTCAAGCCAGCCGTGTCCTATCTAGTTAGGTGCGCGTTCACATGAAATGGGTGGTATCTGGAGCATTCGACCAAACACAAACATGGAGAAGCGCACTGACAGCGCAGCGTCATACTTCCTGAATGAAAAGTGAACTTTAATACTAGTCAAAAATGAAGAAGTTAAACTTTAAACATCCATGACTTAAACACTTTATCCAGGATCAAAGCCACATAGCTGCACCTGCAAGGTGAATACAGCTGGAAAAAGAAAAAGTGTTTGAATGCGTACATTAACAGGTTTATGATATCACTGCCCCGTCTAAAACACGATCTGACTTCAATTACATTTGTCTCGAGTGTTTAGTCAACTTAATGTGTTGCTTAAAATAATACTTCTGCATCCAGTCTGTGACACTGTGAGTGTTGCACAGCCAGATACGGCTCAGCTGACTCAGATAAGGAGATATATGATACATTATGAAGTGATATGCCGCGGACTGTACTTAATGTACTCTGATCCGGTTACTTATGTTGTGGCCGATATTTAAGTAAGCTTTCTTAACGCTAATGTTATAATAGTCAGATTGCTCTGAAGATGGAGGTGATATTCTATTCATGTTCACGTTCACACAGTCGGTGATTTTTGCCGGCCGTCTTTCCTGCGACGGCAGCTTTTCTGTATTTCCTTTCTCCTGTAATATGACTTGATCGCTTTAAACTCCACACTGAGCTCTGATTGGTCAGCAGGCGGTGCTTTCACTGAGTTGAGCTCTTAGCCTGCAACCTAACCTGGTCCCGACCAGGTTAGCTGCTTAGCATATATTACCATGGAGATCTAGCCTGCTAAAAAGAGAACCAGCTTCGGATGACCGGAAAGCCGGAGTTTTCCCTGAATTTAGCCGGCTAAGCGAAAATCCTGCTTCGCAGTATACCCCCCAGATCTCACCAGAATGCGTGACTCCACCACGACTCCTTAACACCACAATGCGTGGTGGAGTCACGAACTTTGTTAAATTTACGTGTCGGCACCACGCAAACAACCCAATGTAAAGTGAATGAGGCTCCTTTGTCGTGGTGCACACACGCATTTCTACAACGTCCCGCAGTGAGCTTTTATTCTATAAAACGTTTTTTTAAATCTACTTTATAGCTTGTAGTAACTCACGGGAGGCTTCTTTTATTTTATTTGTATTCATAATAATTTTTATTTTTCGTTAGAATGTAAAAATTACATTAGTTACGAATTTTTGTTCTCAAAAAACTGCATTGTGTGTAATACAACTGTGATTTTTATTAAATTAGTTAGTTTTTAAGGAAGGCCAGAGCTTCAGCTGTGTCAAATAGATTGTTCCCTTTAGTTAACGTTATTTAAAAGATAATGATCATGTCCCCTGTATTGTATTACGAGCGTCCATTGGATAATGGAGAATTGTACACCCGGAAGTAAGTATTCTCCTTACTGTCGATTGATTTTACAGTGATATCTGCACTACTCATCGACTAAAAAACACCAAATTGTCCTTGTTAATTACACAACATTGATTGGTTTGAAGTGTGTACAATGCTTTTGTATTTTCCCCCTTCGATTCGGAGAAACAAATGTTTTTTCTGAGTTTTAGGATGGCCGAAGACACTACACTACCCAGAATCCTCAGCTATCGTTTGGGACTACACCATGTGCTTAGTTTGACAAACCCGTGATCAGTCCTCAACCTCTGTGATTGGATGTTGGAGTGGCAGTGTGCGAAGTTTACACAGAGTGTCAAAAAGGACTTTGAAATGGAATGAAACCCATCGACGGCACACTATTCAAAACAGGAATCGAACGTGTCCTACCCTCCCCCCCCCCCCCCCCCCTTAGGTCACAGGCTCCTCCAACAGTGCTACGCAATAAAACAGATAAGCCTACACAGAAAAAATAGTGAAATAGTGCAATAAGAGTCTACAAGTGATTGGAATATGATATATTAGATAAATAATTTCTAAGTAGCAGCCAGATGAATGTTATGGATGTTGTTTCTAAGTTCAGGTGTTTAATAATCGTATAGCCTGTGGGATGAAGCTGTCTCTGTGTCTGGTGGTTTTAGTCCGGATGCTGCGGTACCGCCGCAGCAGCAGACAGAACAGTTTGTGGCTGGGGTGATGGAGGTCTTTTATAATCTTGAGGGCTTTCTTTAAGGTTAACCTGGTATTTTTACTCCACTACATTTATTTTAGTTACTTTACAGATTTGGATTAATGATGTGAAATATAAACAACCCTTAAATCAGACTTTAGTTACACCTGAGTGAAATTCAGTGAAGGTGATTGTCAAGTGCCAACAATCAGGCGAGATATTTGATAGTTGGTGCTTGAGAAGACTACATATTTATCTGCAGATCCGTTTAAAGCATATTCATTACTCGTTATTCTCTAATAGTTAATTAAAGACTGTATATAATTGCTATTTTGCACATCCCTTTCAAGATTTCAAGATTTTCTAAGGTTTATTGACATTTCATATACACAATAGTGTAGTCATGCAATGAATGAAAAACTTGGGTCACAGGTTCCTTAACAGTGCATTACAAGACATCTATCAATATGTGTGTATACCTCCACCATTACACTGTCGTATTCTGCACATTTCTTATACTATCTACATACATAAGATTATAATTAATGTGTATAATATCAGTTAAAATAAGTGCTTCAACATAGTTAACATTGCAGGAAAGTTAATTGTCAAGTTCCAAAACAAACCATGCAATTTAGACTTTATCAGGCTTAATATTTATCTGTAGATAGATACCCCCAAAGCTTTTTTCCTATTTAAAAGAAGACCTTTACCTAAAGTATTCTTTAATGTTTAAATAAAGCCTTATTAGTTTGCACATCCTCCTATCAGGCAATAAACTGTTTTATTCTAGATATCATTTGAGTATCTTCTTGATATTTTCTTTTCTATATTTATATCATTGACCTTCTACTTTCCCACTATTTTGTATGTACTCTTAATATTTAAATGTTTTCATAAAATATAACAAAAGTGCTTTACAAAAATGAAAGACATTAAGAAAAAGGCATTTTAAACACAATCTTCCTGCATTGCAATTACTCTAAACGTGTAATAACGTGCTTTAACCAGTAGGTGGTTTGGGTTAAAAGCATAGGTTAAAAAGCTGTAAAGTTTACAGTGTTAACAAAATAAAATATACTGCTGTTTCCGGTTTAGTTTACGACGAATATTATTTTGTTATTGTTTTGATATTTGTAACACAAAAGCGATGGAAAAAATCCATAGCAACACAGAAAAGATGATCGTAACAGGACGCAGAGGTCAGTTAATAAAAAACAATAATATCAAAACAAAATATGACTACTAACTTTATTGTGAAATTAAAACAGAACGGTAAAAGAATAGTTTCCGGTCTATTCTGAGCCCGATCTCTGTAGATAAATACAAATAAAGAACTACGACAGATGTGTAATATTTAATGCAGCCAAACCATTTATTACAATGCATTCATGTGATGACTTTCAAAGAGTAAAGCAAGCACTGCTGAATAAAGTATGATTTTCTCTTTTACGAAACCTTTTTTTTCATATGGAATGCAGTTGGAGGTCAACCAATCAAAGAGCTTGAGGACTGATCACGGGGTTTGTCAAGCTAAGCACATGGTGTAGTCCCAAACGATAGCTGAGGATTCTGGGTAGTGTAGTGTCTTCTGCCATCCAAAAACTCCGAAAAAATCTTTGTTTCTCCGAATCGAAGGGGAAAAATACAAAAGCATTGTACACAATTCAAACCAATCAATGTTGTGTAATTAACAAGGATAATCTGGTGTTTTTTAGTCGATGGGTAGTGCAGATATCACTGTAAAATCAATCGACAGTAAGGAGAATACTTACTTCCGGGTGTAAAATTCTCCGTTATCCAATGGGAATGGACGCTCGTAATACAATACAGGGGACATGATCATTATCTTTTAAATAACGTTAACTAAAGGGAACAATCTATTTGACACAGCTGAAGCTCTGGCCTTCCTTAAAAACTAACTAATTTAATAAAAATCACAGTTGCATTACACACAATGCACTGTTTTTTGAGAACACAAATTCGTAACTACTGTAATTTTTACATTCTGACGAAAAATAAAAATTATTATGAATACAAATAAAATAAAAGAAGCCTCCCGTGAGTTACTACAAGCTATAAAGTAGATTTAAAAAAACGTTTTCTAGAATAAAAGCTCACTGCGGGACGTTGTAGAAATGTGTGTGTGCACCACGACAAAGGAGCCTCATTCACTTTACATTGGGGTTGTGTGCGTGGTGCCGACACGTAAATGTAACAAAGTTCGTGACTCCACCACTTGTGGTGTTAAGGAGTCGTGGTGGAGTCACGCATTCTGGTGAGATCAGGTTGGAATTGCAAGACCCAGAGCGCATGGAGCACAGAGCGGAGAGCAGATAACGGAATTGCAGTTTTATTGCTTATAGATTATCAGAACATTTCAAAGGGGACACAGCCACATTGGATATTAATCTATGGATTAACTACATCATCGGTTTTATCGTTTTAATGCCATTGAAGACCAGTTTAGACCAGACAAAGAGGAAGGTGAGCCATGTTAGCCTAGCGCATTAGCGCTAGCGCCACTTCTTTTGATGTACGTTTTTGTTGATAACGTCGCGAGTTTGTATCTTTCAGTGTTGAGGTGGGCACCGTTAGATTCTGTGTCTTTATGATCATAAACAATGTGTTGGATGTGCAGCTAGGATAAGTAATAAGGGAGCTAGGAGTGATTTTCGGTGCAGTAATAGGTTAGCATTTTTCGCTCGGGGCTAATTCAGAGGCTCACTGTAAGAGGATAACAGAGTAGGCCTATGTTTTATTTTCATTTTTTTTTTTTTACAACAGTTGTATTTGGATGGAATGAATACCTATAGTGATAATTCAAAGTAATACAATGATTTTTACAGTGAAAAAGTTCAAATGGAACTGATGGTTCCCAAATTACCCAGAGGTGAGTCCGCTTGGACTTTATTTTTCTAAACCTCTAAAAAGGTCAAATTTCACTTGTTTTGCATCAATCTTGATACAGGGTACTTATATGTTATAGTTTGGATTCCTAAAGCTTTTAGTCTACTAGCCCATCATTCAAGGGTGGTTTTCACTATAAGTAATGGGGTTTTTTTTTAGGCGGACATTAGAATTTACAGGTTTTTACTGTTTTCCATCTGAATTTATTTTAAAAATAAAAACATCTATATTGATGCTGACACTTCTACATCCAACTCACAGATGTAACCTTGCTTTGAGAGAAAAGATTATTAATTTACCCCTTTTAGAAGTGAAGATATAGTCTTTGTTGTGTTAGTGGCATTTTCGAGCCTGAAACCTGAAAAACTGGCTCGGGCTTAAGAGGTTAAGGTTCCAGTTTCTATAAAATCTGTACTATTTACACCCCTGTTTTAGAGGCTTGCAATTTAGAACTAATACAATTGATTGTATTGGGTTACTCTTATTCTGAATATTTGGTGATGTAGTTCAGCCACCTGGTATTTCTCTCTCCAAATATGATGACCATCAGAGTGAGCATTCTTCACTTATAAGCTATTGTGCCACTTCTCCCCCATTCGGAATGTGACTGTATCAGAGAAGAGGTAGGCCTATGTCTAAAGAAATCTCATTTGCAATAGAACTGTACCAGATATTTCCATACAACTACTGGTTAGTGTTCAATAGCATCCTAGACAATTCAGTAATGGTATATTTTTTTAGGGATTTCTGTTTTTCTGATAAATGAGAGAAAAGTGATTGAGTCCTATGTTCCTATCACCAAAGAGTACAATTTCCGTCTAAACTAAAGCTAAGTTTACAGGACTATAATTCAGTATTTTTTAGTTAAATAATTGTCTGACTATTTGGTGATGTAGGACATCTACCTGGTTCAGACCTCAGCAAATCTGAAGAGGAAAAGAGTGGCCATTCTCAAGTTATGGGCTTTTTTGTCACCTATCCCATATTCAGCCTGGTCTAATTTGGCTCTTTTTCAGGGATTTGGGTAGTTCTAAAGAACAACCCAAAACATTTTTTGACAACAATCAATTTGATTAATGGGAGACCCGAAAGACAAGAAAAATCATTGTTGTCATTTGTTCTACCTCGGGTAGGGATATCTCGGACTTGCTGCTGGACTATGTCAGGGTTGGGGAAAAATAGGACCCAAATGCAGATTGAGGAGGAAGCAGGTTTCAAAAGGAAACAAAAGGCGAGCTTTATTTACAAAAGCTGAACAAAACAAGAATCCATGAACAGGTACGAGGTAACATCCAAACCAAAGGTGACTGTGACCAACATGAAGGGAGACAAATAATGAACCAACACAGGAAGAGACTAAATACAGGCAGTGTTGGGAAAGTTCACTTTCTACATGAACTAGTTCAGTTCACAGTTCACACATTTTAAAATGAACTAGGTCAGTTCATAGTTCATAATTCAACATGTTAAACTAAAGTTCATGGTTTCAAAAATGAACTAATTTATAGTTTATAGTTATTTTTTCAATACGAGCTATTATTTGTCAAAAATGATTGCCACAACCCATATAGAACCACAGACAGCAAGCAGAATACTGGCATTTCCATAACGCTTTGCTGCCGCCCATTCAGTCCACACTAGTAGCAGCTGCAGCTTTCATCTCTACAGTATATTTTCAAAAACATGAGGAAAAACGTGCTGCTTGAATGGTCTTTATTAAGTATAATTAATTAATTAATTAATTAGGTTTATGAAAGCTGGCCTTTCCACTTTACTCAAAGGCTGCAGGTCTCCAGTGATGTACTGCAAAACCAGGTTGTCTAGCTGCGGCTGGGAGACAGTGAAAACAGGGCCGCTCCTGTACGATGTTAATGGGATTTGGGTGGTAGAGGATCTGTTTTGGCTCTCTTTTTTATTCGCCACTCGCACATACCTTGAAAGGCTAGTCGTGTGCTTATTCTCAATGTGCCGTTTAATGTTTGCTGTCGACGTCGTCGATGTACGGACTTGCTTTTTCAAACCGGGCGGACACAGTTTACAGACAAACGTTAGATTTTTTCCGTCTGAGTCAGTATTGACTTGAATGTAAAATTATTTTAAATGCACATACGCCGACGCCGTAGAGTCTGACTCTGAGCGAGTGCTGCTGCAGCTGCTCTCGGCTTCGTCCATACTAATTCATTCATTCATTCAATGCTCGCCGGTTCCGGTTCATTGAACGCGTTCAGGGACATCACTGAATACAGGGAGGGGTAATCACGAGATGAGAAACAGCCGGGCAGGGAAGGAGAAACACAAGGGCAACAGGTGAACACAATCAGACACACCAGAGAAACTAAGGACAGGGAGGAAGACCAGACACAGGGAGAACAGCATTGCAAAATAAAACCATGACAAGACAGACCAAACTAAGATCGTGACATAAAACTAAGATTGTGACACTATAAATCTATCAGATGTTCTCTGGTCGTCTCTCACACTTTGGAGTCAACACGTGCTGACCTGTGACATCATAGTGCAACTCTTCCCCTGACCTCCGAGGGGTCAATCTGCATTCACCAAACAATAGGAATGTCAACACTGATTCCCTGCCTGATGAGAGCAGCAGCCCATAATCAGCAGCGTCGTCACAGAGCTGAGATTAGGAACGGCTGGCTGAGCCTCTATGGGCCGTCCCTCGCTCAGCACATCAGCGCTCCGTGACCTCTGTGACCATGTTAGCGCTCAACTGCTGCCCCTGCCTGGTCCCATTTGTTCAGTCTGAGCGAGCCGTTTCACTGCACCCCACATCGCGGACTGAGGAACAATCATGTAGTCAATGATGTGAGAAACACTGTAGGTTTAATTCAGATAAAGAACATGATAAATATAGGAAGTATGGGCATGGCTTTTTATTCTGAGGTTCAGGTAGAACTGCAGCAGTTTTTAAGCAGCAGATGTGAAATTCATTACATTTGCAAAAGTTGAGGCTGCTGAGAGACAGATTACTCTTGTAGATTTGATAGTTTTTGTAGTATAAGTAAGTGTATTCGCTCAGATGTATACATACATTACATTACTTGTTACATTACTTGTTAGATGCTTTTATCCAAAGCGACGTACATACTCAATACTGTGGACAATCCCCACAGGAGCAATTTGGGGTGACGTGTCCTGAGGGACATAACGACATGCTGACTTGCAAAGGGTTATGAACCTGTGCTCCCCTGATCCGAACACCAACGCACTAGCCCACTGCGCCACACGCCTCTCTATTACTGTAAACAAATCCATTTAGGGAGTATTTTTTGCCTTTTTTTTACTAATACTACGCTTTGAAAATACTTAACTGCAGAACTGCTGTTCACAGTCAGAATGATAAATATGGTTTCTTGGGTTAGGGTTAACATGCAATGTTCTGCAGTGGATTTGAGCTATTTTACAGTAATGACTTTGTTTTCTATCATGAGAGATTACTACTGACCATCAAGACATCATTAATCACTCAATGCCATAAGTAAAGTTGAAACCATTTCATACTGAAAATCTGAAAAGACATGATTGGCAATCACTTCAACTTCCACATTTTGATTTTCGGAGGACTTTTACTTGTAACAGAGTATTTCTACACTTGGGTACTTCTACTTTTACTCAAGTACAAGTTCTGAGTACTTCTCCCACACCTGATTTAACTCACCTTTAAGTTTCATGTTTAGCTGAATGTGAAAGTCCTCAAAGAGAATTGAGAGGAAGTGCTCTGTCTGCATTTCAGTTTTTAAATGATGAGGTATCAAGAAGTAAAGACACTGCTCTCAATACCAGGCTTTAAATAACCAAGAGGACAGCAGCAAACAAACATGGACACTTACATGTAGAATGTTGAAGTGAATATGAAGTGAAGCTTGAGAACAGCAGATGGAGTGCTGGGCTGCAGGCCGCTCTCCAGCTGTGTCATAAGCAGTTAATACTCTGTATGACATGAGTTAACCCTGAGAGAAGATGACTGATCTGAGGTCAGTTTGTCAGAGGACCCTCCTGTAGCACAGCTGCTGCTCAACCTAGTTGGCTATTTGCCTCAAAAGGCGCGTTCACACTAGGGGTGCAACAACTAATCGACTTAATCGATTAAAATCGATTACCAAATTAGTTGCCAACTAATTCAGTCGTCGATTCGTTGGTGACGTCATCACGTGTGTTTTACACCCCGTTAAGCTCTAACTTTATTGGTCTTTGTATCGGTACTGGAGACATTTAAAAAAGATATGTCATGTATTATTGCTACAAAGACATTATATCGTAGTCTTAGTGTCGCCAACTCGTTTCTAATATGCAAAAAGACAAACAAATGCATCTATGATGTATTTTCGATCTTTCTCTCCCCCGCCTGCTTGCGAGGGGGCGGGGCAGTTTACACACGGGCAGCTGCAACATGCAGCAACACACACACGTGGGAGATGGCGGAGAGAACGCGCTCCGAGGTGGTTAAACTTTACCTGTCTCGATGTGGAGAATGCTCGTTACCAAAAGTGGAATAAGAGTTTAGCATGTAAGGGCGGTAACACGAGCTATTTGTCTAAACATTTAGCAAAAGTGCTCCACATCCAGACGGAGGAATGCACCGGGTTCGACTGTCTTTCTAGTAGCTCTGTAGCCCCGTCCACAGTAACGTGTCCACGTCAGGTGTTATGTATGCTAGCAGCAACACACGGAGCTAACTACATTATACAAACATAATGATTAGAGGTAACAGAGTTATTTGCGGACTTTTTGTGACAGAGCCTTCAGTGTGGCATCTCCCAACCTCTGGAACTCTCTCCCCCCCGAAATCCGCAGCGCCCCAACCCTGGACATTTTCAAAAAAGCCCTCAAAACGCACCTTTTTACCAAGGCTTTCCCTACTGTATAGTTAGTTTAATAGGTTTATTTGTCCGCTACTTCCCCCCCCACCCCCTTAACCTGTCTGCCTTTTTTCCCCTACTCCCCCCCCCTACCCGACTTGTAAAGCGACCTTGGGTTTCCTGAAAGGCGCTATAAAAATATTATATATTATTATTATTTAGTTTGTTAAAGTTTCAGCTATTCTTATATTTACAGTTGTGTCATCAGATTATTTAATACGATTTGTTAAAACACTGTTGTTTCTTTTGATGTGAAATATTATTTATTTAATTTGAATAAAAAGCAATGTTAGTTTTGTTCACAATTTAAGTTATTTCAATAATATATTTATTTTGGAATCAAGTATTCATCTTTATTGTCTTCATTGTTAGTTTCCACATGCCTAAAACAACCTCAAGCTAAATCTAAAAGTTGATGGCTAAATAAGAGCGTTTGAGAAATTGTGCAAGGCATACAGTAATAGTCCGAATAGTCGATTAATCGTTTCATTAATCGATAGATTAATCGATTATCAAATTAGTCGTTTGTTGCAGCCCTAGTTCACACCGCAGTACTTTTCCCACTTTAGTTCCGATATAGTTCCGAAACACACAGCTTGGTTTGTCGATTTATTTCCTGCACACACGCTTGTTCACTTGGTTGTGTTCCTTCATTGCAATATGTGCAATGTTGGTCTGTGTCTTTCCGAGATGATTTGGTTTCAGCTATGTAGCTTTTATGTTCCTTACAATGAACAATCTGAAACATTGACTTGAATTTAATATATTATGTCAACATAATTCATATAGCTGTATTAGGTTAGTTGAAAGCAATAATATTATGTTTAAATAGGTTCAACTTAATATTAACGCGTCAACTAACCTAATACATTTAGTTAAAGTCAACGTTTCAGTTGTTTCAGTGTTATTCCTTCTTAATAGTAATTCTGTCACATTCCCAGCACAGAACATATACACAGACCTTATATTGCAGTGGATGCACATTCCCCAAAGGGAAGGCCCAGGAATGTCTCTGCTGCTCAGCCTCATCCACACCCTATACTTTCTGTGGACAAACATCGCAGGAGAATATGAACACGATGTGCTGACATTAGCTGTTTGCTCAACCTGGATCAGCAGACGGAGATGCCATAACTCACTTTAACTACCATATTGAGTTTAATGGAGAGGCCACACAGCAAAGTGTTGTTGGCAGTCTGATAGCTCCAGTGTTATGGCTCAGTCAGCTGATTGCACTTCCTGGTCCCCACACAGCTGAGCCGCTGAGCTGTGGGATTCAGGGAGGCTTCATCTTTAGCTAAACGCTTGTTCAAAACATGATCAGCCTCATTTGCTCCAAGTCGTGCGTGAACAAGACGTCAAATCAAGTTTGATTTATATAGCACATTTATAAACAACTTTTGGTCGAGCCAAAGTGCTGTACATATAATAAAGACACTTTACAGCAAATACAACAGCACAGTTTGTTCAGAATATCAGTATGAGAAAAACGACACCCTCTGACTTAGACCCTCTGTCCTTAGACCCTCACACCGTACAAGGAAACACTTCCAGAGAAAAGCCACAGTTTAAGGGAACATGGGAGAAACCTCAGGGAGAGCAGCAGAGGAGGATCCTCTCCAGGACGGACAGACGGATGCCGTGTGTAAATCAAAGAGATAATAGATTTGACAGCTAGGTCGACCGAATGTTAGGAAATGCATGTACATTACACGCTTTCATCTTCACTGTCAGGACAAGGGAGGAAAATATATCAGAAAGAGAAATAAAACAGAGTGGTTTGCTGAGAGAAGCAACGCTGAAACCAAAAAGAAGTGAAAGTCACAGTTTACATGAAACAGTTACCCTCAACTCTTTCACTGTTGGTGACAGCCTGTTTGCATTATGAGCTATACCTAGACCTACTTAATGTTGGACTAACTTCTTCTGGTAGCTGGGAAGAGGCTGTTATCTGTAGCTGAGGTCAGTCCCCGATACATTGACTTCCTGTAACCCATCCATCCATCACTTCCTGTAAGTGCTTTAGTTTTAGGGATAGGGATTGCAGGGTCCTAACACAGCAGTTAACCAAAGACAATATTGCCTGTGCAACTAGTACAAACTGATCAATTTGTCCATGGGCATAACACATCCTATCTAGTTATCTCCAGATCAGATCAGAACAGAGAGTCACTTGATGAATTGTTTAAAAAAAGGGCTTTCATTTTTAAATGTTATAATGATAACAACTGACTGAACAACCAGCTTGTACCTTCACATGGGCCGTTTCTCAATCGCGAGTAAAACTGCTGCAGAGCAACTATTTCAAGTATACCACGTCATCGAGTTGCGCGTAGAATTGTTTAAATGCCCAGCATTCGGCGCCACTCTGACGTAGTATACTTGAAATAGTTGCTCTGCAGCATGTGTACTCGCGATTGAGAAACGGCCATGATCTCTTAAAAAAAAAAGCTGTCGGAGCTGTGGAAGGTATTTGGCTGATTTGAATTAACAAAGCAGCAGTAATGAATAGTCAATGAAAACCATGAATATAGTTCAACAGGTGGCGTGGACCTCCAGCCTGAATCAGGGTCAGTCAGAGTTGCTGTTAAGGTGTATACAATACAGAAAAGCAGTAACGAACACACATCAAAAACAGTATCAGTATTGGTAGCAGTGACTCAAATCAACAACAAATAAATGTCAAAGAATATAATCTTACTTGCATTAAAAAAGGATGGGGATGTTCCCACATTATATCAACATCTTGCTCTGGCCGTGCAGCTATCTGCATGAATCCAGGCCTCCATGTTGCTGTTCTGCTCTTTTCTCTCTTGAACAGGTGGAGCAGCTCTCATCCCTTGCTCAGACCTGGACTACATCTGAACAGAAACCAGTCCTCAGTCAGGCAGCGTCACAGACAGGCAGCTGGATGGTAACAAGATGTTGGTTTCTCTGCCCTGTTGTTTATAGCAGTGATATAATAATAACTTGCATGACGAAGAGGTTTGTAACTCTTACGGCCCCTACACACGGCGGCGTGCGTTGCCGCTTGGCTGTGGGCGTGTCTTGAGCTTGGGGAGTTTAAGCGAGCAACGCGACCAACAACCAATCACATGAATCTCTCCTGTCAATTGCATAAAAGGTACTGGCAGATTTGCATAAGCGGGATTTGATTGGCTGACGCCTCCGTCGAAGCTTCAAAAGTAGAACATTTTGCCACGAGCACCGCGAGAAAAGCTACGCTTCGCTCCCACAATGCAGTTCGGCGAAACGTGACGTCACCCCATTCAAAATGAATGGACAGAAGCGTTGAAGAGTCAACGCACGCCGCCGTGTGTAGGGGCCGTCAAAGCCCAAGTACACCAGCTGACGGTGAGTTAGGATGCTGTTCACAAGTTGTTGAACAAAAAGTGGTGGTGGATGAAAAAAATGGTAACTGCAGCATTGAGAGAGCTGCCATCACCCTTTGAGCTGTGATAGGACACGGACATGTGTCCAACTGTCACCTGTCGTTGTCAAGAGGCATTAAGATGTCTGATTGGCTGTTTGGCACGGCAGTTTCTCCTGATTTGTCATCGATGTACAGACTAGTGAAAAAGGTTGATTTGTGGAGATTTGAAGCACACACAAAACCACCTGTTGGTCTAAGCGTATCAAACAGGCAGAACTATTACAGATGACTTGGGCTACTGGATTTCCCGCCAGTAAAGACTTGAGATTAATCTATCTCACTTACACACGGCATCTATTGCACGTCTGTCCGTCCTGGGAGAGGGATCCCTCCTCTGTTGCTCTCCCTGAGGTTTCTCCCATGTTCCCTTAAACTGTGGGTTTTCTCTGGAAGTTTTTCCTTGTACGATGTGAGGGTCTGAGGACAGAGGGTCTAAGGACAGAGGGTCTAAGGATAGAGGGTCTAAGGATAGAGGGTCTGAGGACAGAGGGTCTAAGGACAGAGGGTCTAAGGATAGAGGGTCTAAGGATAGAGGGTGTCGTATTCTCATACTGATATTCTGAACAATCTGTGCTGTTGTATTTGCTGTAAAGTGTCTCTACTGTAGGCTATTTTTATTATATGTACAGCACTTTGGCTCGACCAAAAATCGTTTATAAATGTGCTATATAAATAAAACTTGATTTGATCTCGATAAAGTCGACAATCTAAACAATTATATTAAATGTTAAATGCTGAATAATGCTGCATAAACAACTATACTTGCCTGTGAAAATCAATCATTTGGTGAGAATAGTATCATGATATAATAATGGCATATTGTTTTTAAAACTGGAAAGTGGCAGAGGTTTAACCGACCATAAATCCCCTCCCCCCGTTCACCCCCCGCCCAGCTACACAGTGATGGCCTAACAGCGGAGTGTTTCTCAGCTACAGGGCAGATATACTTCCTCATGAGCTGGTGGAGACCAACACACAGGTGAAAATAGTGGATGTTGAGCTTACATTCTTCAGGTGGCCGAAAAAGCTTTTAGAAGCTGAGACAACTTCAGTAGCTGCTACCTGACAGGGAAGACCAAGCACACCAGAGAGCTGTCCAAGCCCACAGCCAGCACAAGTGTAAAGGACTTTCTAATGCAGAGTGTTTCTGTCTCTTGAGGGTCTCCTGCCTTCTTCTGTGCCTGCGGTGCCTTTTGGAGAGATCACAAGAAGAAAAGGGAATGGGAAGAAAGCCCCCGATTCACATCCTTTCATGAAGAGAAGGCGGCCATCTGCCAAGTGTCTGTTCACATTAACTCTGCACCATTAAAGGAAGTGATGGTGAAGACGATGGATGTGGACACTGGAAACAGTGGCAGATTGGCTTGGTCAGCCTTTTCTTAGGCACAAAAAACTACCAGTGCAGCACTCCAACTTTCAACTACAGCATTAATAACAAAAATGACATTCTAGTCCAAGCGATGTGTGGACAATGGTGGGAAAGGATTAGACACTTTGGAGACTTCTGGGTGGCTCACTGTGAGAGCAGCAGTGTGTTGGGCTCACATCAACTCACACATCAGTCTGTGATCATGGCACAGCTACCAAACAGCTGGATTACAATTGCCAAGTCTGGATTTATTATAAGGCTTAGAGGTCCTGGGAACTGGGGGCAGGGGGGTTGGAGAATCAGTCGAGCACCAAAAGCCCTCCCAAATAAGCAGAGGAGAGAATTAGGAGAGAACAGAGAGGAAGACTGCTTCCAGATGAAAGCTTGTCGGACCACCCCCCACAGTGAGTCGTTATGGCATCATGCCTACTGATAATAATAACATTGGGCTTATCAAGTTGTTTGCTTATTCTTAGAATGTGACAGCACTGGGTCAAAAAACTGAGCAGACGTACAATCAGACAGATGTAGACATTACAGAGAGAAAGTCTTATGCTAACACATCATTTGATTTTATTGTTGTTTGGGTCTATTTTCGTGGTTTTGGGCATATATTCCATAATGGTATCAAATTGTAATCCTTTAACCAAAGAAATTGTGTAGTACATGACAAAACAGTTTAGAGACCTTGTGGTGGGCTTTTGGCTGATATTTATCCACAAGGATCACTTATTTTTATTATTTTATTATCTTTGCTTTGTAATGTCTGTTGTAAAATAATGTGTTTTTAATGTATTTATTCCCAAAAAGTCTTTTAATTTGTTTTGTAAAGCACTTTGAATTGTCGCGTACAGAAAAGTGCTATATAAATAAACGTGCCTTGCCTTGCCTTACAGAAGTTGTACACACAACCTCCCTACAGGGTTTCTAACACTACTGAAGGCATTTAGGTGCATTGACTGGTGGGTAGACAATATGGTTTGTCAGTCTTTGTTCTGCAGACCTTCATTTCTCTGCCATGGGATAAGGCTGACTGACTGGAAAGCTTGTTTAGGCCAGATAAAGGTGGATGGAATATCAGACCAATGATCATAAGGGCAAGGAAACAGTATGTGTGTGTTTTGCTGGAGGTGGGGATCTCTCATATTGTCTCATTGTGGATCCTACTAAATGTGCTTGGAAAAACACAGGTGTGAAGTGTTACAGGGATAAGAGTTTTCAGTATTACAGTACGAGTGAGAAGAATCTTATTCCTCACTTTGACTGAAGCAAACAGCTGCAATTCAATCAGGAGAGACATGATGTATGAAATACATGTTTATTACCGGGGCACATGATATAAGAGAATGGTGATTGACAGATTACAACAAATGAATGAACTGATGTTTGGCGATTAGGCCCCGGTTTGCAGGATGATCATTCGGGAGGGGACAACCGCTCCGATGAACCCCCAAAAGGAGTGAAGTAAGAAGTACTGAGATGTGAAGTATTTCTTACCTTACTGGCTGATTGCGGAGATCTGTGGATGAAATGAGAGATAGCACGGGGACATGATGAGAATGCCGGAATCACTGCCGGGTTTACGTGAACGCCGACCATGGGTTAACGCCTGGCGTAGCGGGGTTAAACGAACGCTGACCCACTGGCCGCAACCTGCACGTGCAGGGTTAAACATGACGCTGACCCGCTGGCCGCAACCTGCACGTGCAGGGTTAAACATGACGCTGACCCGCTGGCCGCAACCTGCACAGGCAGGGTTAAACATGACGCTGACCCGCTGGCCGCAACCTGCACACGCAAGGTTAAACATGACGCAGACCCGGAGGTCACGACCTGACGTGCGGTTAAACGTGAACGCAGTGACACGTATACATGCTGACGTGCTATGAAACCGCCACCAGTTATAGGCATAATTACCCAGTTTAGTGTTTGAGACCTTGGATAGCCACCACGCACTGATGTCCGGGCGAATGTGGGATATGAAGGCGGAGGAGGACCACCGTCCGAGTTGCAGGGATGAGGGAGATATGCCTTGAATGGCAGCACTTGTCTGAACGAAAGCCCTGATATGCTATTAAGAAACCACCACCAGTTATATGCATATTTACCATAGGTAAACTGAAGAGATCTTGGATTGGCAGCACGAGCCGAGGTCCGGGCGAAGAGGGAGATGTAGACGATATAATGCCCGAGAGCTGTTAGCTTGAGTACAGTGATGCATGAATATCATAACCTGGCTTAACACGAGCCAAGTGAGCATGAACCCGAGAATATGAATGAAGTGCAGGATGCAAGCAGAAAAAGACGTACACTTAGTTAAATACTGAGACATGACCCATGATATAGTATAGCTTGATTAGCAGTTAAGTGCGCCGGGATGAGTCATAGATGCTGATGAGCTGATTGAGTGATTAAGACCGTCTTCGTTCTATCGTCTGAAATGAGAATGATGAAGGGACGCTAGTGTTAGATCCAGAGTGTGTGATGATAAATGTGTAAGCGATAGGAAATCTGAGCGTGCCGCTTTGGCAGATGATCTCATGCAGATATTCCCCCCAAAACGGAGGATGCGCAGTGCACATCCTTAAGAGTCGGGGAAAAAACGCGGTCGTCGTGAGGCCGGCGGATGCCACGCCCAGAAACGGGAGATGATGGCGTGCCGAAGATTATCCGCATGCGAAGTACGGTTGCCCGGTGAGGAAGAGCAACTGTCGTTGAAGACGTTTATGTGGATGCACGCAGTTTGGTTAGAGGAACGTTAATACCATGAGCTTGATGTGATGCCTAGGAACTCCGGTGTGTGACTGGGCCTATAGTTCCTCGTGATTAAGAACGCTGTGCTCCTGGAGGAGTCTCTTCTTGTTTCTTCTTCTTCTCTTTCCCAGTTGAGCGGAGTTATAGGTTAGTAGTGTTGTATGTGAACACTAGATGGCGCAAAGGCAACGCATGAGGGGATCTCCCTGGGCAGTGGGTGATGAAGAGAGACAACTATTAACATTATTTACCCGAATAGCCGGTGCACGCGTAGTTTCTCCTTACTTGACTCCCGCTTGAGGCTGAAAGAGTTCCGCTGAACGGATGATGGTAACTTTAAAGCGTGTTGTTAATATCTGCTTTGAAGAGCCAGCCTTGGCCTGCGCACTATTTTAGATTACATTATCTCTGTGCGTAGAAAGGGGGAACATTGACCGTTGTCATCGAGATTGCCCTGAGCAATACCAGTCATGCTAGTAGCCTACGCTAAAGCGAATAGAGTTGTGACGAGCAGTAGCGCTTGAACGATTGAATAGAACGCGACCGCACCTTGAAACGCTTATACGAGTCCGGCAGCACTACCCAGTATTGAGATTCTGTTATTGTGTAGGAAACGGTTTAATGCCGCAATGATATTGACAGTAGTCAAGATGACTGATTCGCTCGGTTGCTAAGCAACGTCACCTGTAGGATGCCAGAGAACTTTAATGTTGTGATGTTGTGATGCAGACAGCGTAAATTCATACTGAACCACGTTGCTAAGAGATGGGAAATAATTATCGGCTGCTTATGTGACAGTCGGACAGTGAGTGCTTAACGGCAACCGCTTGCGTGTGAGTTAACAGTGGAATAGCTCCAGTGCACACGCCTGCATCGGCGTTAATGCCGCTGAACCACATGATGACCGATACGTCACGGCATTCTAGAAAAAGTATAATTTGAAGAAATAGTTCTGATTGAATCTGCTTCGTATGATTAAAAACTACCCGACACAATCCTCTATTGATGTTTGTTTGACAGCGGTATTGGGAGAAAAACGGCGACGTAACCAGTTACGTCATGATGATTTATTAACTTATCAGTCAATAAATCATTCAATTAATTGAGAGTCAATTCCTAATTTATTTAGTATCTGGTCGTGTCATAAACGGGATAATGAGGTCATTGAGGAAAAGAAGCCCTACGAAACACCGTCCATTTCAGGTAATACTGTGTTGAAGCTTGAAACTGCGTTACTTACTGAGCATTGTAACGGGTAGTAATGACCCGAACTGCATTAGTAATGCGTTACATTACTTCGTACGCAAGTAATACGTTACTGAAGCTCCATACTGTAACACGTTACGCCCAACACTGCCTGGAACTCACCTTAACCCTGAACTAAAGGTAGCAATGCATATTGTTGAACTTTTCCTGTCGGCTCCCGACCGTAGTCGAGGAAACAGGGGGGAATGACTCTCTGTTGTCTCCCAGGGCAGAAGCAACGCGCTTCGGGTTCAATAACCCACTTTATCGGAATGACTGGAGAGAGGCGAGCTCTTCTTGGGAGGTCGTTGCATTTATTTAGCTCTTCTGTTTCGCGAGATGGATAGAAACATATATCCCGCTCACTCACTCGCTCTACTATACCCATGCACACACGCACGCGCCACACCCCTCTCTTAAAGGGGTAGCGATCTCCCTTTGCATGACCCTAATGTCATAACGATATAACGAACATCTCGTGAATTTGTTGTAACTGCCTCTTACCAGCGCTACCCTGACGCCTGTTTTAGAGGTGAGGCGCAGGAAAGAGAGGCGAGAGCCTGGCTGTGCAATAAACCTGATAGCCGCCATGTCCAGTAGTAACTACTGAGCCGGGAGGAGAAGGAGCTTCAATGGGATGTGGCTTAAGCCCTGCCTGCCTGCAGGAGGGGTTGTGGTTGAAGCCACAGATGGGTAAGTTTCGCCTGCGATGAGGGCCCGTTCCGCGTGAAGCCGGAAGCGCCGCATTTGAGCGGCCCTGATGCCAGTGATATCCTCTCGAGAGACTGAAGGCGTGCGTCAATTGTTTGCGTGAAATAGGCCATTTCCATTAAGCCGGAGGAACTTCTGTGGAGCCGATTTCCTTGTCTTTTCCTCCCGCGTCCGGGTTTGCGGGGCGGCTGGCTGGAACCGCTAGCCGACTGGGGAATGCCGCCTGTAGCTTAATCCGCAAGACTGCGGAGCTGGTGAATATATGCCTGGAGCTGGGACGAAGCCCTGCTGCTGCTTGCCTTAACCATGAACACAGTGACGCGTATACTTGTGCGTTGACACCTTCCCGTCTGATGAAAGGACCAGGAGTGGCTGGATCAAGTTAGCTACCTAGCGAGTAGCTAGCACGTTAGTTAGCATTACAGCCTTGTCATTTGTATTAGCCTTAATATGAAGTAACATTAAGTAACCCAAAATGTTAAACAGTAAGAGTAGTAGTCATATTCCGTGAACCCTTGAAGAGTACTGTCACCGGTGTGATCATTCTATAATACACAATTTAAGCCCGGGGGAGAAATGCTAACGCTAGCATCGGCGATCGCCGATCTCTTCTACTTCACGCTATCTGCACAAATGGTTGACATTAAACATTAAAAAGACCAGGCAGTTCAGAGAGAATCAAAGGAAGGCAGGCAGGCAGCTTTGCATGACATTCTTCTGGACGTGTTTCATTGTGGTGATAGTGAGGGTAGTCAATCGTTTTGTTGACAAGACAGTAGTGACGGCCATCTTGGTGACGTGTGTTGTTCTGTGAGACCAGAGATGTAGTTCATTGAACGTTTCACACAAAAAAACGTGTTACTTCACAGTTTTACGACACATTTTTATTTTTTTTACTTGCAAAATTATCTTTTAAATTGACAAACATCATATGCGTAATTTGTGGCACAATTCAAACGGGATCGAAAGATAATCTTTCTCTCTCCATTGACTTCAATACATAATTTGTTCTAAATAAGGTCATGGAGATCCACCGGAAGGGGAGGGACTTCGCCACTCTATTGAATCTCCTCCAAGAGCACCATTGTGTGTTTTTAAAAAAAAAATTAATCACTTCTCAGAGGGGCATGGCAAGCAGCATTTAAAGCTACAGACACAGAATCAGCCCTTTTGGAACAGGGCTGAAACAGAGGGGTTTATGGGATGCTTCAATGATCGGTTTGGTGTTTCAAACAAACACTTCAGAGACATGTTCTGTTTAAATCTGATACATTACATTACATTGCATTTAGCTGACGCTTTTATCCAAAGCGACTTACAATAAGTACATTCGACCAGGAAGACACAACCTTGAAGAAAACAGAATCATATAAGTACACCAGGTTTCATAGAGCCAAACATTTCAAGTGCTACTCAACTGGCTATAGATAAGCCAGTCCTTTATTAAGTGCATTGTTAATAGTTCTATCGCTCGAAGTGGAGTCGAAAGAGATGAGTTTTCAGTCTACGCCGGAAGGTGTGTAAGCTTTCTGCTGTCCTGATGTCAATGGGGAGCTCATTCCACCATTTTGGAGCCAGGATAGCAAACCCACATGTTTCTGCTGATGGGAACTTGGGTCCCCCTCGCAGTGCGGGTGCAGCGAGTCGTTTGGCTGATGCAGAGCGTAGAGCACGCGCTGGGGTGTACAGTTTAACCATGTCCTGGATGTAGGAACGGCCAGATCCATTCGCAGCATGGTACGCAAGTACCATTGTCTTGAAGTGAATTCTAGCAGTTACCGGAAGCCAGTGGAGGGAGCGGAGGAGCGGCGTGGTGTGGGAGAATTTAGGAAGGTTGAAGACCAGACGAGCCGCTGCATTCTGGATGAGCTGCAGAGGTCGGATGGCACATGCAGGTAGACCAGCCAGGAGGGAGTTGCAGTAGTCTAGGCGTGAGGTGACGAGAGCCTGGACCAGAACCTGCGTGGCTTTCTGGGTCAGCTAGGGACGTATCCTCCTGATGTTGTAAAGCGTGTATCTGCAGCAGCGGGTTGTAGCAGCTAGGGCTGTGGCGATACACTAATCTCACGATACGATACGATACACGATATTCAGCCAACGATACGATATATATCACGATATTCAGCCAACGATACGATTCGATACGATTCGATACACTTATATCATTTTCTGAAAGATTTTAAAGGGACAGTGGGATTTGGTGACATCTTGTGAGTGTTCCATTGACTTGGATTGAATTAATTCAACTGAAAACTGAAATCATCAATTATACAATATATGGCTCTGACAGAGCGTCTCCAGCTTGCAAATGCTGGACAAAATGAATCAAAAGATGTGGTGAGAAAATTAGTTTCATTTATTGAAACAGTGCAAACTGTAGCTGTAAAGTGCAGTATCACAATGGACAATGGAGAATTAAAAGGTGCAGCAGGTGGCGGAACACGGGGGATTTAAATGGGACTTGTTAGAAATTAAAATCAATGTTTTGATGGCATAAAGTACCATAAACATACCGTCAGTTTAAATGCTGTTTTATACTGAAAAACCAGAAGTTGTTGTGCACAACCAGTTGTTGAGCTTTTATTCTGAAAATCCTTCATCTCCGGTTAGCATTTAGCATGTGGCTAATATACAATTTCCTATAGAGGTGAATTTAGTAGCGATATGACACGGAGTGTTGCACACCGAAACCTACTGATTTCAACACGACAACTATAGAGGTCGAGATATTATTATTGCTGAATATTAAATGAAGGTACAGTTTATTTGAATACGTTTGTTTACAGACGTGGGTAGCATGAGACAACATTCGGAACTACCGGAAATGATACCAGCCGTGAGGTATTTTTGGAGTATTGATTACAGCGTTTAAAATGTATTAAATGAAAAGTCATGAAAGAGATAAGGAGGAGAAAAGGCGTGTTTAGTTATATATTTAATGTGCAATGTCTGAATCCTCTGTAATGCGCAACAACGAACATTGGAGACGTGGAGGGCCGATCCCCAGCAGCGCCAACCGGCCCACAGGGAGGATTCAGCAGAGGATATTTAACAGCTGGAAAGGTGGAGCTCGCTCTCTTCCCTTCGCTCACGAGAGCCAGAACACAGCTGTTTTTCTGACTAAATCATCTTCTGCTTGTAACATTACCGCGCTTTTTATTAATTAAAGTATACATTTGAACATTCTCAGAGACTCAATTAGTCTCCTTTTTAAAGCTTCTCTCCTGGACGCGAGTATAACGAACACAGTTATCAGACTTAATGTATCGATACCCGCGGCTGAAATATCGATACTTTCTCGGAAAACTAAATATCGATATATATCGCAAGATCGATTAAATTGCACAGCCCTAGTAGCAGCGATGTTTGCAGTGAAGGACAGGTTGTTATCTAGGGTCACACCCAGATTCCTTGCAGTCTGAGTCGGGGAAACAACAGAGGTGCCGATGTTGATAGTCAGGTGAAGAGTGGGACAATCTTTTCCTGGAAGGAAAAGCAGTTCAGTCTTGTCAAGGTTGAGCTTGAGGTGATGAGCAGACATCCACTCAGAGATGTCAGCTAAACAAGCAGAGATGCGTGCGACGACCTGGGTCTCTGAGCGGGGAAAGGACAGGATTCATTGGGTGTCGTCAGCGTAGCAGTGGTATGAAAAACCATGGGGCTAATGACAGATCAGAGCGAGTTTGTGTACAGGGAGAAGAGGAGGGGACCAAGAACAGAGCCCTGAGGGACCCCTGTAGTTAATTGACAAGGGTCGGACTCGGACCCTCTCCAAGTTACCCTGTAGGTACGGTCTTTGAGGTATGAGGTGAGGAGGGAAAGTGCAGAGCCTGAAACTCCAAGTTCTTGGAGAGTGCGAAGGAGGATCTGATGGTTCACCGTGTTGAATGCAGCAGACAGGTCCAACAGGATGATGACAGAGGAGAGGGAGGCTGCTTTAGCAGTGTGCAGTTCCTCAGTGACAGCAAGGAGAGCAGTTTCTGTGGAGTGACCTGCCTTGAAACCAGACTGGTGCGGATCCAGAAGGTTGTTCTGGTGGAGATAACAGGAGAGTTGTTTAAAGAAAGCACGTTCAAATGTTTTAGACAGGAACGGGAGGAGAGAGACAGGCCTGTAGTTTATAACATCAGACGGGTTGAGAGTGGGTTTCTTTAGGAGAGGGTTTACTCTTGCCTCCTTGATACTGTTTGGAAAGTGACCAGAAGTTAGAGAAGTGTTGATGAAATGGGTGAGAAACGGTAGAATATCAGGAGCGATAGTCTGAAGGAGGTTTGAAGGGATAGGGTCCAGAGGACAGGTGGTAGGGCGGGCAGAGGTAATGAGGGTAAGAACCTCACTTGGAGAGAGAGGGGAAAAGGAGGTTAGTGTGTGGGTGAAAGGAGGGTCTGGTGACCCAGCGGTGAGTAAAGGTGAGTCAGAAAAAGAAGAGCGAATATCATCAACCTTTTTTCAAAGTGGTTAACAAAGTCGCTTGACAGAAGGGGGGAGGGGGGAGGGGCTTTGGGGGGGTCCAGGAGGGAGGAGGGGGAAGGGGCTTTGGGAGGGTCCAAGAGGGTGGAGAAGATGGAAAACAGTCTTTTGGGATTGGAATAGGAAGATTGGATCTTATCTTGAAAGAAAGTGCTTTTTGCCTGAGAGATCGAAGCAGAGAAAGAGGAGAGGAAAGCCTGATAGGTTAGGAGGTCGTCATGGTGTTTGGATTTCCACCGTTTCCACCGAGAAGAGATTAGTTTTTTATGTTTGGAAAGGGGTAGAGAGAATGAAATGAAGAAGTGATTGGATGTGTGGAGCGGGTTTACAGAGAGGTTAGAAGTAGAGCAGTTCCTTGAGAATATGAGATCAACGACATTGCCAGCTTTATGAGTTGGTGGGGACGGAGACAGTGAGAAAGCAAAGGCGGTTAACAGAGATGTTAGTTCGTCTATCTTCCCCGTCTGGAGGTTGAAGTCTCCGAGAAGTACAGCAGGAGGACCAGTTTCAGGGATGTGTGAGAGGAGATGATCTAATTCCTCCAAGAAGTCCCCCAATGCGCCCGGTGGACGGTAGAGAACAACAATGGTTCATTGTATAGGATGGGTTACTGTGACGGCATGGAATTCAAAGGTGGAAGGAGTGAAGTTAGGTAGCTCGAAGAGGGAAAAGCTCCATTTGGGAGAGAGCAGGAGACCAGTGCCACCTCCTCTGCCAGTGTGCAGGTGTATGGGAGAAGGAGTATGCTGTGGAGAGGCCAGTGATAATTGCGAGAAGACACATGAACAGGAATGGAGAAAATACACATGATTATAGCATGAGGGGCTAGAAAGCTAAAGAAAAGAAAAGAAAACACCAGCGGTAATTACCTCAATCAGAGGAGGATTTGCCTCCTCTGATTGAGGTAATTACGTATCTTTTTATTTTTTAATTTGATAGGGACAGAGCATGTTAATGAACATCAGTATAAAATACAAGAAGTATAAATGTGTTTGAGCAAACGTGCTAATTTACATCCGCAGTAGGCTACCTAGGCAGGTAACAAAAACAGATACACAATACAATACACAAGTAAAAAGACAAAATATATTGTAGGCTACTACATGTATCGAGGCCTACTACTGGCAGTGTTGGGAAAGTTCACTTTCTACATGAACTAGTTCAGTTCACAGTTCACACATTTTAAAATGAACTAGTTCAGTTCATAGTTCATAATTCAAAATGTTGAACTAAAGTTCATGGTTTCAAAAATGAACTTGTGAGGGAAATATTTTGTTTAAGTGTTTGTACCAAAAAGCATTTTGTGTTTCACATAGGTCTGCCATAACTTAGAGCAGGGGTTTAAAGGTTTAAAGGTTAAAGGGTTAAAGGTTCCGCTTTCCTGTTGGGGGACTGTGACTAACTGCCAGAGGACTTTAACAGACTGTCTTTGTCTCTGAATCCATGTGTTTTTGTGATTATCGATCAGAAGACGCGCGAAATAGAGGCCCCTCCCGGATTCTCCGGTAGATCGTCTGTGTTTTCTGTGTAATGCTTCAGTGAGTTGGAGGGTTTTCTCATAGCATGTTGTGTAAACGCTTTGAGCTCACTCACGGCCGTTGGCTCTCATTAAACTCAGTGTTTGATATAAAGCGGACTCCAGCCTCCATTTCTTCCATCAACATTGCTGAGCAGGAAGTTTCTCTCACAGATTGGCGTCACGAACAGGCACCTTCAGATCTTTGAAACATTGGTGAGTACATTTCTATTTTGAGATTGACTCGCCAGCGTTTGAGATCAACGGTGTATTAAAATTACCTGAGAGAACTGAGCTGCTGCATTTTTTTTGGGTTTCTCTACTCATTTACATCTGGAGGCTAATCTATAACCTCAGGAATCGGTGTCAAGGGGATATTGTCCTGGCCGATTTCCCCGTGTTTGTTGCTGGGACAGGTGTCTACGAGCAAACACGGCCTATGTGAAAACTATGAGAATATTTGGGGCTAATGATAACCTAGGAATATCGAATTTCATCGATCTCCTCTGTGTGTGCTTCTTGGAATTAACTCACCAGGCAATTACACACAACAAATATTCAGAGAAACTTTTGAGAGATGCACCAGCAAAGTGGATTTTCTGAATTAGAAGCAATGTCGCAAGATTTGTATTTAAACAAATCGCCGAATTTAGGAGTTTTCAGAGGATAAATAGCATTTCTGCTGAGGTGCCGATTCTCCGCCCCCTGGGGAGAGCTGCATGCAGAAAAAGGAGCATACAGCATTATCCGCGATTATTGACACTTTTGAACTAAAGAAAGTGCTCAATGTGTGGTTTGAGAATGTTGTATGAATTGCTGAATTTGGTTGTGTTTGCTGATACACGAGAATTATGAGTATTGAGGGCTCTCATAATTAATGGCCCCTCTGAAAGTCTCCCTAATTCGGATTAAAATAGGCTGGAAGAGTTTTTGTCAGGCTGAGTTGTTGAGAGTTTTTATGTTTGTTTGTCTAACTGCAGTGTTTGTTTGTATAATTGTTTCGTGTTTGTTTGTCTACCCGCCGTCTTGTGCATGCGTTGTAACAACTCATAATGAATCAGTCCACAGCCAGGGTAAAATCAACTAAAACTTCAGTTATTTCACCAAAATTAAATGACTTGAGAGAAATGAAACAATAATGTAAAGATGAAAAGCTCAAACAGCTCAATGTTGTATTATTTGTTTCATTTATTCTTAAATCTATGTATTATATGGTAATAATGAATAATAAAAAAACGTAATGTATTGAACACATTCCAAAACAAAGAAGATAAGACAGAACCAGACTCAGACATGAGGACTGGCTTATCTATAGCCAGTTGAGAAGCACTTGAGGTGCTTGGCTCTGTGAGGCCTGATGTACTTATAGGGTTCTGTTTTCTTCAAGGTTGTGTCTTCCTAGTCGAATGTACTTAATGTAAGTCGCTTTGGATAAAAGCGTCAGCTAAATGCAATGTAGTCAGACAGTAATTGAAACTTTTGCGCTGTTGCTGCAAAATGAAAACCTTGTTGATTGTCTGTTTCCAACTGGCCACTGGAATCAGATAATTGATATACGTTGAAGTTCAATTACAGTTTAAATATAGTTTAACATTCTTTATTAAACTGTTTCAAATTATTTCTAGTACAATTGGTCTATACAGACATTACTACAATCCTAATAGTTGTCAAATACTGAGCTTATGAACAATAGAGTAAAGGTCGCTGGTTAAGCCAGGATCAATATACTTGTTGAGGTTTTATTGTGCACATAATAAATGTGTTTAGATGAATTGAGCAATTTTTTAAAGGAGTATAATGTTGCAATTTTTAAGATAAGTAATTGCAGTTCAAAGGTAGATGTTTTTTTTCTCCTTCTCTCGTTCACGAGCACACAAAATAAATCATAAACATTTCCAAATCCGAACAGACAGAGAAGTAAACTAAACTATATTGCTCTTCATTTTTAAATGGGATTTTCCGCTACATAACAGAAGACTTAATACAGGACTTAAAGAACGTTTTAAAGACAAGTCATGGAGAGGTTTGCATTTTGGACGGAATCTCCCCTTTCCTCTGCTCCTAAAATCCTGCACCCGAGGTCAATCACAGGCGTGACCTTTGGAGGGGCAGAGAATCTGAGCAAGACCACAGAGCGACCATTGGGGGTTTTATGGCCTAAAGGCACAAAGAGGAACATCTGGCTACCCCCACCAAACAAACACACACACACACACACACACACACACACACACACACACACACACACACACACACACACACACACACACACACACACACACACACACACACACACGTGTAAGTGATTTACAGTTACTAAATCAGCCTACTATCACCTAAAGAACATATCTAGGATTAAAAGACTAATGTCACAGCAGGATCTGGAGACACGTGTCCATGCCTTTATCTTCAGTAGACTGGACTACTGCAATGGTGTCTTCACAGGTCTCACTAAAAAATCTATTAGGAAGCTGCAGCTGATTCAGAACGCCGCTGCTCGAGTCCTCACTGACACTAAGAAAGTGGATCACATCACTCCTGTTCTGAAGTCTTTACACTGGCTTCCTGTGTGTCAAAGAATAGATTTCAAAATACTGCTGCTGGTTTATAAAGCACTGAATGGTTTAGGCCCAAAATACATTTCTGACCTCCTGCTAAATGATGAACCATCCAGATCTCTCAGGTCTTCAGGGACTGGTCAGCTTTCTGTCCCCAGAGTCAGAACTAAACATGGAGAAGCAGCGTTCAGTTATTATGCTTTTAATTGAACTAGTCATATCTTAGACCGCACTGTAACTTTTATCCATGTAACTTCTCCTTTTTAATGTTAAATTGAACTATTCATATTTTAAACTGCACTGTAATTTTTATCCATGTATTTGTCCTTTTAATGCTTATTTTATTAACTTTTCTTTAATGCTTAATGTCTTTCATTTTTTGTAAGGCACTTTCAATTGCCTTGCGTTGAAAGGTGCTATATACATCTGATGGAGATGGATAGAGGCATTTATTTTAATTGTAGCAGTCAGTTTGTGGTTCTGGCAGCATTGTTGAGCATTTTTCATAGATGTGTTTTCATGCCTCTGTGTAAGGCTTAGTCTTTCTATCTGTATAGCCACTGGTGTAACTAAGTTCATAAACTCAACAGGGACTATACTTGAGCACTATTTTGAGATACTTGTACTTTAGTTGAGTATTTAAATGTTTTGCCACTTTATTCTTCTACTTCTACAGTTCAGAGGTACATGGTGTATTTCTACTCCGCTACATGTATTTCATACCTTCAGTTACTTTGCGGATCTGGATGAATTATGTGAAATATAATCAAGTGTTAAATCAGACTTTAGTTCCACCTGGAGTAAATCCACAAGCTACCCTACAGTCTACAAAGTACTTCAGACTAGCTGCAGGTCTACCAGATCAATCATTATAAAACATCATATATTATTCTGAAATGGACCAATCTGCACAACGACTACCTTTACTGTCGCTATTTCCACTATATTTTGATGAGAATACTTTTCTACTTTTACTTGAGTAACATTTTAATGCAGTACTCTTGCTGTAACGTAGTATTCCTACACTCTGGTACTTCTACTCAAGAACAAGAGTACTAAAGCTAACGTTAGCCGGAAAGGTTTTTCAGTTCGCTTCATGCTGAAAATGAAATAGGACCCCACGGTTTGATGATTGATAGGTGTGGGCTGTCTTCCATTTTTCACACACAGGACAGTGGGGGATATCCACCCATCCACAAATGTAAAGTAATTCACACAGCCTTTTTCCTCTGTGAGGAGCAGCAGGTTCAGCTTCATTTAAATATGTCGTGTAGTAATACTGTCGATGGATTTATTTTTCATCTCAAGAGAGAATGTGTATTTTATGTTAGTATTTAAAAAAAAAAAAAAAAATCCCCCCAGACAGCGCCGCTGCGGGGTTGGGTTTTCAGCATGTCAATTTTGTCACACAAATGTGCCTTTATTTTCATACAGTTCCATTTGGATTGAGACAGGGAAATAATCCAAACCTCATGCGTGGCGTTTCACCGTCAAGGGGGCGATATAGCCATCTGTATGTCAAATATGTCTTATATGTCTTAAATGACATGATGAATTGGAAATGGGGGACCCTGATGTAAACAAGACGAAAGTCTTTCTCTGGTCTGCATCCCCTTGACAATTGTATTTTTTGAGCTGTACTGTACCCAATATACAAGCTGTTAATAAACTTTTCAATCAATCAATCAATATGTAATTACATTTCAAATACTGATTTGAGCCCCACCACTGTATGAGTTAGCCCTACCATAGATTACCCAAAAAAAAAAATACTCAGGAGCTGATAAGTCAATGAATTGCTTATCATGACAGGCACACAATAAAACAGTGGAAACAAACATGTGTTTGACTTTCATTAGTGAATGAAACTGTGTGCCCTTTTATAGTCTGAGTCCAATATTGTGCATTTATATATATATATTATATACATATCCTACATATATGCTAAGGTCCCGCTACTGACACGATAGCAGTCATTTCGTGCGCATGTGTGTAATTAAACCCATGATATCGAAATCTCAATCCAGCCAGGTACCCAGAGTTGGCAACCTTGCCCATGCCCCAAATAATATTTGTATTGCAGATCTACATGAATCACACAAACGACCTAGTTTGGATTCAAAAGGTGACAAGTTTGCATACCTGCTTGTCATCCATTTCATTACAGAGCTGGGAAAATGGTGTATTGACTAGATTCTGATCCGTGCAAGTCCTATTTTAACTGACTTTAGTTTCTAATATTAATGATAATTTGATTTCATCCCATAAGTAATTATTTAAATTAACTCAACATTTCACATGATGGATTAGTGTTCCACATTTCCCCACTAATTTCTTTTATGATTGAGCCACTGGTAAAGAGAGACATTGATGATCCTGTGTTCCGTTTGTTGTCTATGGCTTCGGACGGCTTCACTAAAAGTCACCCAGCTCTGCCCTACTACAGACAGGCTGTGTGCAGTCACAGAGATGCTATGGCTGCGCTACATGACATTAATGGTCTGGTCCGAGAATGGACACCATTTCCTGCTCCCAGAGAGAATAACATTCCTCAAACTGAACTTTACAGCCGTTGATACTGTCTCACATGGGTCTGCTTCCCCCCACCGAGCCATGAACTGAAAGCTTGACGTCTGCTCTGAACACTTGGAAGCCTCCCTGTCACACCAGCTCCAAACCCTTGGGTCAGTCAGATGAGTCTAACGGCTTCACTTGGGCACAGGGGTCAGAAATATGATTCTCGTTACCACAGAGTGGGTTTGTTTGTTTTTTAAGGCTATCCATACTGCTATGCAGAGGATGCCTGCAGGTTGGCAAGCTGTGAAAAGACCCTACCATTTTTAGTATAGGCCTGTTGTCAGGGGCCTGTTACTGTCTACTACATATATTCACATTATATAGACCATAAACTTCTGAATAATGTACGTTATCTACTACAAGTAGTTTGTTTGAATGTAATAATTATGTTGTTTGTGGCATCATTTATTGAAAAATGAATCTGAATTTTTCGATCTGTTACGATTATAAACTGAAGCAATATAAAAATGAGCCCGTGAACTGAGTTTTAAACTGAAGCATATCTGCTCATAGTCCGGTAATTACCTGCTAACGGAAACTCTGCTACACAACTATTATTATTATTGAAATATGACCGGTAAGTTTCAAATTAGTCCGGTAAAATAAATTCTGCCCGGACATTTGACCGGCGAGAAAAAATCCTAGCGGAAACCCTGGTGTGTGTATATATATATATATAAATAACATCAAATATGTATTATCTGGACTGGTGATATTAAAAGCCATTTATTCCTTTCTACCAAACAGGATGTGATGACGACTATTGGCCCGTTCTACTGGAACAGACAGCACAGTAAAGTGCCGCTTCAAAACAGTGTTCTTGCCTGTCTGTGGACTCTTATCAAACCAGGAGTCCTATAGGGGGGTTGCTGATCGTTTCAATATCACCAAATCCACTGTCTGCCTGCATCTCCATGGATTCTGTAGTCTTGTCACCACATATTTGTCTCACCACATGTCCTGGCCCACAGGGCAAGCCCTACATAATTCTGAGTTAGGATTTCGTGCAGCAGGATTTCCCAACACTGTCTGTGCGGTCGATGGATGCCACATTCCTATTGTGAAACCACACTGAGAACCCAGTAGCATACATCAACAGAACACAGTTTTATTCTGTTGTGCTTACTGGGTTCTGTAAACGGAGATTCTGTCATGTTAATGTGGGCCACCCTGGTAGCTGGCATGATGCACGGGCATTCCGGTTGTCTGCTGTTGGAAGGCTGCTTGATGAAGATCCCCAGTCCCTGGTGCCTGAGGGAATGCACATCATTGGGGACTCTGCCTACCCACTATTGCCTCAGCTTATGAGGCCATACAGGGACAATGGCCATTTAACTGCTCGGCAGCGTCGGTTCAATGAAAAATTAAATGTTGCACGCGTGGTCATTGAGCATACCTTTGGCCTACTGAAAACGAAGTTCAGGAGGCTCAAATGTTTGTACATGAAAAACATTGCAAACATTAGCACAGCAGTCACTGCCTGTTGCATACTTCACAACATGTGCTTGGAGGAAGGGGAAGCAATTGAAGTTGATGAGCAGGTTGAAGCAGCAGATAACAGGGCACCGCATCCCCAGAACCAAGATGCAGTGTTGCACAGAAATCAGATTTGGGACCTTTTTTAAAGAGCTCACCCCCCCCCCCCCCCCCCCCCCCCCCGCATGAATTAGACAGACCTGCTGCTGTGTTAATTATTTAGCTGCCACTTTAAGCTTTATGATGTGTACAACATGGATGTAATTTGATTTAATCTTGCCATTTTAAATGATGTATTCAATAAATAAGGTTAAACCAAATCATTACATTACAATAGATCTTATTTTAATGATTTGGTTTAACTTAAAGAGAAACTTTATTGTTATTGCACATATTACAGGTACTGAGACAACGAAATGCAGTTTAGCTTCTAACCAGGTGCAACAAGCAGTGAAGTGGAAAGTAATGTACACAATCTACAGAATAACATATAGAATGAATTGAATGATGAATAAACAGTGGGGTATGAATACACTAGATATCAGCCTGTGAGCAGTATGAACAGTGTGTATGAATATGCTAAGATATATAAAGTATGAAAACGGTAAGCAGTATAGTATAAAATATATAGATATTAATTTCATGATGATAAACATTGTGGAACAATGATGAAACATGGGAATGGATGTGGCGACGTAAAACTGACACAAAACAACAACAAACTTTTGCCAGCCAATTGGAGAGCTTCATCAGCAGCACGTGGTAAAACCCACCAATGAGCGCTCAGCTCGAGATACCAGCAAGCCGTTTCCCATCAATAATTTCGCTTCCGCAGCTCGTAGAGAGCAACTGCGCCGCCTCGCCTCGCTCTCAAGGCTGCGTCCCGCGAGATTTCAAAGTCTCATGTGGGCGAGCCTCCAGAGCAAGTCGGACAAAATGACTAACCATCATGCAACGCACGAGCAAGACGTTGATCGCAACTGCGCAGGTCTTGCTTGTCTCAAACAAGCCTACTGTCTTTGTCAGTCTTTGACTCCCGCAGGACTCAGAGTGCGCTTAAGACCTTCCTTTTTGATAAAGCTTATAGTGATACAATAATCTAATAAGAGTGCATTGACGTAGATACGTTGTGCCTCTTCACCTATACATTTTAGTACTTACTCTTTCACTTACCTAAAAACTTATATTTATATATTTAAAACTTTATCCAAAACCTTTCCCCTCTCTGACCTCTCGAAGTTCTAATAGAGGGTAACAGGTTGCAGAGAACGCCTCACCCGGCCGGGGAGTGTGGAACGTAGTCACTGACCTACTCCTTACCTCTAACCAATTCAGGTTCCAGTGGGGACCTCTCTCCCTGCGTGCCTCTACACCTCTGTTTCCTACTTCTTACTTGCTACCCTTTTCCCTCAACCTATCCTAAGGGAGTGCATGTATGTAGACATGTTAGTTTAGCTGCTATAGGCTTGGACTGTTGGGGGGGGCACCTTACTCCGTCTTTCTGGCTGTTTGTACCTGTGTACTCTCATGTTCCGATTAACCCAGCTTCCCCCAAATCTCTTTTTTGTGTCCATATCTTTTCGATAGGGCTGTCAAGTTAACGCGTTAACGCGTTAACGCAAAAAATAAAATAACGCCACTAATTATTTTAACGCGATTAACGCATGTGTATTTTTTTACCTTGGCCGCCCCGTAGCGCATCGAGTTTAAAATACCATCTACAAGCTGATGCTGACAGCCCCGCTCCTGCTGCCCGCTTGTGGCAGACCACACTTCCACGCTCACCGGCAGGCACCGACTGGCCATCGGGAGGACCGGGAGGGTGTGTGGATGTGTGGCCCGAGCGAGAGAGAGACCTTACGTGCATTGTTGTTGTTAGCATCTGGTGCTAGCTCGCTGCGCTAACGGATATAAGGAGCTGTTTAAATGAAAACAGAGGAGCGCTCTATCCACACACACACAAGCATTTGACTTTATGCAGGAAGCAGACAGTGGGACATTGTAGGAGAAGTCAGCACACTCAGCACGGATAGTGTGCAACATGATTGCAGCGTCCAGGCAGCTCCCGTTCGAGCATATGCCTTGAGTTGCACATAGCTCCAACGACACACACACACACACACACACACACACACACACACACACACACACACACACACACACACACACACACACACACACACACACACACACACACACACACACACACACACACACACACACACACACACACACACACACACACACACACACACACACCATTTGTATTGTATGAGAGGTTCCAGGTTGAATTGAGGCGAATATTTGTAATGTTCAGAGGTTTTTGTGTTTAAAATTCATGAGAATATTTGTCATTGTTAAAATGATAATAAACATTAGCATAAATCAGATTTGTCCACTCGTATGTTGATAAGAGTATTAAAAACTTGAAAAATATTCCTCTAAGGTACATTTAGAACTGTGCGATTAATTTGCGATTAATCGCGATTAAATATTGTAATCGACTGACAGCCCTACTTTTCGATTTACACACGGCATCTATTGTTTGTCCGTCCTGGGAGAGGGATCCCTCCTCTGTTGCTCTCCCTGAGGTTTCTCACATGTTCCCTTTTAGCAACACACTCTCACTCCCTAAGCATCCAATAGCGACGTTTGGTCAGTGTCCGTGGCGTGCAATTGTGACGCTCCTAGTCTCCTTCAGCGTCATAAAGGGACGCAAATAGCTTTCAACTGATTGCAATGTATTCCCATCTGCGGCGGGATTTGACGCTCATGGAAGCACGGCATTCGTTTGTGTCGGCTGCCCTTAAAGGTAATGTGAGCGTCCATTCCCAGGAGTAAAGGATGGCAGAAGACACTACACTACCCAGAATCCCCAGCTATCGTTTGGACTACACCATGTACTCTTGACAAACCCCGTGATAGTCCTCAAGCTCTGTGATTGGAGAGTGTGCTCCGAGGGTTAAGCCGATTCTCGAACAGCACTTGAAATGGGATGGAACCACGGCAGACTGTCCAAAACTGGATTTGAACGGGTCCACCGCGTCCCCCCTCCCCCACCCCGTCCCCAGAACTACACATGCTGGCTATTCTGTTTCGCAACATGTTCTCTATGGCACGTCTCTACTGGGAGTTGTAGTTTTAAAAGACGTTTTCGTATTTCCCATAATAAGAAGTTGCCAGTATTAAACTGTGTACATCCCTGGAGGTTTAGGGGACAGGAAACACTCACATTTAAAACAAATAATTAATAAATGGGTGAAAATTGCTTGTGCCCATTATGGGCAGTATTAATATATATACACACATGCCAGCTAAGGTCAGAAGAGCTTTATTTAACAGCTGGTCTTATGTGTGTGACCCCTGTGATAACATTACATTACATTAATTGTTAAGCCTGAAACATGCACTTGTCAAGGTTCAGAGGCACATTTTGCAAATATGGCAGTAGCCATCGATCAGCTTAAGATAAGATATACTTTATTGATCCCAAGTTGGAACATTTGCGTTACATCAGCATGTGTAACAGTTAAATATGCAGTGGTGTTTATTTGAAAATCATTTAGTATAATCACACAAATTCTGTGTTTTATATTCAACAATTCTGTGTTCTTTATTTATTGATTGTTCAATACCTGACAAGGCCGGAGATGAAATATCTACATACATCTTATAAGAGTATAATACATTATGTATAATATCAGTTAAAATAAGTGCTTCAACATAGTTAACATTGCTGGAGGTATGCACAAATATTGATAGATGTCTTGTAATGCACTATTGAGGAACCTGCAACCCAAGTTTTTCATTCAGTGCAGAACTTCACCACAGTTGTGTAGGCCTATATGATATGTCAATAAACCTTAGAAAATCATGAAATCTTGAAAGGGATGTGCAAAATAGTCATTACATACAGTCTTTAATTAACTATTAGTGGAGAATAACGAGTAATGAATATACTTTATTGGGATCGTATTAATATCTAATAATAAAAATAATTAAATTCAATAACATGCTTTAACCACCAGGTGTCCCTTTATATCAGCTGTGCACCTTTATGGTGTAAATACAGCCTATCTAACAATTGGATCAAATATAAAAGTGAGCCGAATTAGTGTTGATACTGCAAGGAGACGTATTGTGTGAAAAGAAATGTAAGATGTTGTTTAATGGCTGATATATTTATGATCCACGTCACGTTTTCAGTTCCTCATGTTTGTCTTCTCATCAGGGCTCTATAAATACAGAACTACGGCAGATATGTAATATGTAATGCAGCCGAACCGTGTATTACAATGCCGTTATGTGATGACTTTCAAAAAGAAAAGCAAGCACACTCGGAATAAAGTATTATTATTTTTTTTTTTAAATGTTTCCGGTATTTGTTAATGACGATGTGCTGTGAGATGTGAGACTGGAATTGCACAGGGGGGAAATAACGTAGGCTATCTTTAGATGCGTATTTTGTTAAACTAATATGTTTAGGCTGTGGACCAACACTATACATTGACGGGAAAGGGGGTAGCAATAAAGATAACACCATTAAACAGTTACACAACATAACAGAAATAATATCGATAGCAGCGTCCCTAGCAACCACCTTGGTAACAATGAAAACGTCGCGATTTCCTGAAGTAATCTTCGTAATAACTAGCAAACTAAAGATCATGTACATCCACTGCACACATAATCTGAAATAACAACTCATCAAATGACATCAAAACGCATTTTAATGGCCAAACTAACTTTAAAATAGGCATTTTCTACCAAGAATAAAACGAATTTCGGCCATGTTTTCTTTTTCTGCAGGGAGAAATTTGAAGATCATGTGACATAGACGCTGGGGATTCTGGGTAGTGTAGTGTCTTCTGCCATCCTTTACTCAGAAAAAATATTTGTTTCTCAGAATCGAAGGGGAAAAATACAAAAGCATTGCACACAATTTAAACCAATCAATGTTGTGTAATTAACAAGGATAATCTGGTGTTTTTTAGTCGATGAGTAGTGCAGATATCACTGTAAAATCAATCGACAGTAAGAGGAGTACTTACTTCCGGGTGTACAATTCGCCGTTATCCAATGGGAATGGACGCTCACATTGCCTTTAAGGGCAGCCGGCATAAACGAATGCCGTGCTTCCATGAGCGTCAAATCCCGACGCAGATGGGAATACATTGCAATCAGTTGAAAGCTATTTGCATCCCTTTATGACGCTGAAGGAGCCTAGGAGCGTCACAATTGGACGCCACGGACACTGACCAAACGTCGCTATTGGACGCTTAGGGAGTGAGAGTGTGTTGCTTTTAGTGGGTTTTCTCCGGAAGTTTTTCCTTGTACGATGTGAGAGTCTAAGGACAGAGGGTCTAAGAACAGAGGGTGTCGTATTGTCATACTGATATTCTGTACACACTGTGAAGACCACTGAAACAAATGTAACATTTGTGATATTGGGCTATATAAATAAACTATGGTCGAATGCACTTATTGTAAGTCGCTTTGGATAAAAGCGTCAGCTAAATGCAAAGTAATGTAATGTAATGTAAACATTGCAGTTGACTGCTCTAACTATCCATAACACATAGACTTTCTTTCGGCAAGAATAATAATAACCAAAACCATTACTATTTAATGTTTTGGCTCGCAATCTTGTTATGAATTAGTCAGAATGGCTTTAGTGGCTGTAGGCCAACATCATCAATGTAATACGAGATATACTTCACTTTATACAATCCTTTATTCATGGTGCAATGTAAAGATTCTCAATAAAACTGAAAAAAATATAGAGTTATGGGGAAATATACATCAGCTGACATTCAGTCATGAGTGTTATTGGCAGGGTTATTCAAGCAGCAAGGTAAAAGGTGACGTCAGGACGGGGCTCCTACAGGGCTCTGGGCAGTGCAAATGGTTGTCATTCACCCGCATCCACTTAAGGACAAGTACTTACTTTGTAGGCAAACAATAAAATGTTAAATATCGTTCTGGACTTTATCAGAAGCCAGTGTTGAGATGCCAGTACAGGTGTAATGTGTGTTCTCGTCAGAAGGCGTGCAGCAGCATCCTGAACTAGCTGTAAATGGGAGATGGATGCCTGGCTAACTCCAACGTAGAGGGCAGTAATCTAGTTTAGTTGTCATAAAACAAGGTACTACCCTCCCAAAGTCATTAAAAGAAAGGAAAGGCTTGACCTTTGATAACATTTGCAGCTGAAAGAAGCTGGATTTTACAACAGAATGTATCTGTTGATCCAATTTAACATCCTGATCAGTCTGTACACCCACATTTGTTACAGTGGGTTTCATATGTGGGACCAGATAATCAAGCACAAGCAAGGCATTGGATCCACCACTGTGGACAACATTATATATTCTGTTATTTTCATTACATTTCAAAAGTTCAATCATAAGGAATCCTTTGACTATAAGTTAAACCTGTGCTCATTAAACCCCAGTTGGGAGCATAAGAATGAAAGAGTCTGCTAGGAAACATGAGTTCATCCATCATTATCAGTGTTGGGTGTAACGCGTTCCAAAAGTAACGGAGTTACAGTAATATATTACTTTTTGCTGTAACGAAGTAATGTAACGCATTACTAATGAAATGTGGGTAATATATTACCCGTTACAATGCTCAGTAACGCAGTTACAACACATTTTAACCCGAAATTAAATGGTGTTTTGTTTTTTAAGAATGTACTAACATAGCGAGACATTCCGACACCGGAGAAAAATTGTGCGGGTAGATTAGTAAACCTGGTGTTTACCCTTCAGGCTTCGCGTCGGGATCTTCGGGGCAGTTGAATGTTATGCACCCTCTATTCAAAAAAGAGAACGGAGCGAAAAATACAAACAACAAATTGTGTCAGGTGCGCGTGACCTGCTCCGCTACACGTGCATAATTTCCAAAGTGCTTCCACAGCAGTGACACACATCTGTGGATAATCATTTATATGAAAATGGTTAAAGCAGCCATCACTAAACGCCAGCAACACTGCATCTACTGCAGACCGTAGCAACAGGTCGGATGGGGACATCACGTGACCCTCCGTTGTGGACACTAGCCTGACTCGCCGCCCTCGCCCCCGGAGCAGCAGTCTTCGTCGCCCGAAACTACGCCACCCCTCTGCGGCCCGCAGGACCATGCACAGATGCCTTCACCACGAATGGCTACACAAAGATCTCATATCACAAGCTTATCAAGGAGCTGATGTTGCAGCTGAAATGTTCTCCAGGTCACAAAGTCAACCTCACATGATGATGATGTGATCCAGTTTTCAAGCACAGTAAATATTCTCTTCCCAGAGTATATGATGGGACCATGGTGATGTTTAGTACATGGTTTTAATAATACTTTTGCTTTTCAGTGTTTGCCATTTCAAACCATGAGCTGGTTCAAATAACATGTGCCTTGATTTACAAAATGTTCTCATTTGTTTTATCAGTACAGCTTTGAAGCTGTTGTGCTTTTCTTTGCCACAGTCCACTTTGGACTGTATGTGTCATAGTCTGCTCCATCTTTCACCAGTAGTTTTCCATTCACCTGTCTCACCTGTTTTCCACACCCACTCGTTAACTCACTCTCTTTCTCTTCTGCACCCATTAGCTTCTGCCAGTATTTAAACCCGCACCTGACACACACTCTTTGCCAGATTGTTCTTTGCCTCATGCTTGTCTCTCCCGCGTTCAACACTAGATTGCCTACCCGGTTCCGACCCTGCCTGTCCCCGACCTGCCTGCTCTGCCTGTTTCCTGATCATGCCTGTCCCTCAAGTATCCTGCCTGGCCTGTTATCCGACCCTGCCTGTATCCACGCTGACCGCCTCGCTTACTCCCTGACCCTCTGCCTGTCCCTGACTCACCTTCTGCCCGCTGTCCTCCGGTGCGTTATACTGCCCGGTTGGTATTCCTCCGATCCAGTGGAATCTCCAATAAAGTATATTACCAATTCTCCTTGGTTTCTCGAGTGCTGCATTTGGGTTCTCCTTAAGATTGTGACAGAACAATCTGGCCAGAACATGGACCCAGCGCACTCCTCTTCATCAAGAGACCGTTTCGAGAGAGTTGAGGACGCTCACCAGAGGCAGGAAGCCTCGATAGCCATCCTGGCCACCGAGGCTCATCATGCTACATCTTCACAGGACCAGACGCTAACCTATTTAGCTGCGCAGCTACAGCAGCTAACGGCTACGGTGCAGCAGCTAGTGGCAGGAGTGGCCACTCCAGCGCCTCTTCCTATGCCGTCGACACCCGCTTCTGCATCACCTCTGATGGGATTTACCCCGGAGCCTCGGGTGGGAACTCCGGAGCGCTACTGCAGCCACACACTTTCGCTTCTGAAGCTGCTCGTGTGGCGTTCACGGTCAATCATTTGACTGGGAAAGCCCGACTGTGGGGCACAGCGGAATGGGAGCAACAAACACTCGCCTGCTCTTCGTTCCCTGCTTTTTCTGCGGAGCTGCGCAAGGTGTTTGGACCCGTGTCTGTGGGTCCAGACGCTGCAGGAGGACTATTGAACCTGAGCCAGGGTAATGGATCTATAGTGGATTATGCCATTGAGTTTCGCACCCGGAGTCGCCTCAGCAACTGGAATTCTGCAGCCCAGTGTGACGCCTATCTGCGTGGATTGGCGGGTTACATTAAAGACGAGCTGGTGTCGTTTGATCTGCCCAATTCACTGGATGGGTTGATTGAACTGACTTCCCGCATGGATCGGCGCATCCAGACACGGAGACGGGAGCGACGATCCGCGGAAGTTCAACATGCCTGGGTCCGAGTTTGGCTGCGACTCCTCACCTCACTCCAGAGCCGCAACCAGGGGGGGGATGAGCCCATGCAAGTGGGTCGCACCAACCTCACTTTGGAGGAACGTGAGCATCGCAGACGTCGTAACCTGTGTCTCTACTGCGGCCGGGCCGGCCATTTTGTTTCTCACTGCCCGGTAAAAGGCAAGGCTCAGCAGTAATGGGGAACATACTGGTGAGCCAAACCCCTGGATTTGTTCCCACTCAGAGACCATTGAGCCACGCCAGGTTGCTATTACCGGATAGCTCTCAGGCTCTTGCAGTTTTTATTGACTCTGGTTCGGACGCGAGTATTATGGATGAAGAGCTTATGCTGCAGTTGGGAATAGACCGGGTTCCCTTATCTCGCCCAGTTCCAGACAACGCCTTAGACGGTCACCTGCTGGGGACAGTGACTCATCAGACTGTACCCGTTCACATGCTCCTGTCTGGGAACCATCACGAGACTATTCAGTTTCATGTTCTCCGGTCTCCACATATCCCGCTTATCCTGGGTTACCCATGGCTCCGCCGCCACAACCCTAACATTGACTGGGAGACGGGAGCCATTTTGGGATGGAGCCCCTCTTGTCATCAGATCTGTCTGAAACAGGCTGCCGCGCCTCAACGCTCGGGGAACCCCAGCCAAGTTCTGGATGTTACAGGAGTTCCACCGGAATATCTGGACTTCAAGGAAGTATTCAGCAAGTCGAGGGCTACTTCCCTACCACCACACCGGCCCTACGACTGTGCCATCGACCTGCATCCCGGCACCAGCCCTCCCAGGGGTCGATTCTGCTCCGGAAAGAGTTTCCATGGAGACTTATATCAATGATGCTCTGGCGGCTGGGATTATTCGCCCGTCCTCATCACCTGCTGGCGCAGGGTTCTTCTTTGTAGAGAAGAAAGACAAGACCCTAAGGCCCTGTATCGACTTTCGGGGTCTTAATGATATTACAATCAAGAATCGATACCCACTGCCTCTTATCTCTTCTGCATTTGAGTTGTTGCAGGGAGCAACCATATTTACTACGCGTAACGCGTACCACTTGGTACGTATTCGCGAGGGGGATGAGTGGAAGACAGCCTTCAACACCACCTCGGGGCACTACGTGTTAGGATTTGTCTGTGTTGGTATTTTTCTTGTCCTTTTCTATCTTTGGGTTTCCTATTTTATTTTGTAAAGTGTTCACCCCCGTTTCCTGCCTGTTTGCTTTCTGTCGGTTTCCCTCTCTGATTACCCAATTGTGTTCACCTGGTACCTATGTGTTTTCTCCTCCCTCCTCACCTGTGTTTATGTGATTAGTTCTGGGTGTATTTAAGTTGTGTGTTTTCTGTCTCTCTTTGTCGGGTTGTCTTGTGATTTGGCTTGTCCACGGTGAGTGTTCTGTTCTGTCATTGTCCTTATAGCCTTGAAATAAAGGAATTTCACGTAAATCTGCATTTGGGTCCTACCTGCTTCACACACCGTAACATTACAACCCGACCCTAAGGGCTATATGGGCCCAGCAGATCCTTTTGAGCAGGAATTATTGGATTTTACGTTTTCTTTGGCTACCTGCTCTTATCAATGGATAGGAGCGGTCAGGGTTCAGCAGCGAGATGCTGCTCTGGCAGAAGCAGTCCACCTTACACTGAGGAATCAAAGTTTGGTGAAATTCTTACCTGCCAGGCTTTTGGATTACCTCACAATTTGTTTTCCCGATCCTGACAGACCCAGGTCTCCCAACTCCTGTTTTGATACCACACGCATTGGTGTGGTCCGTCTGGTGTCAGCCCCTGCTTCTCACCCAGTGTTTGCTACTGTCCAGGAGCCATTCGCTGGTACTCGTCTGGCCTTTGGAGGTCCACGGAGCCTCCAAACGGCTCCTAAAGGAAGGGGTCGCAAGGCCAGGTTGGCAGCACGAGCCCAAAGAGCCAGGGTTCCAGAACCAGTTCTGGCCCCAGCAGCCATGGTACCGTGCTCCAGTACCACCCCACACAGCCATGGATCCGTGTTCCGGTTCCCTGCCCAGCAGCCATGGTTCCGGCTCCAGTGCCGGTCCCAGCAGCCACGGTCCCTGCTCCGGAACCGGACTTTACAGCCATGTTTCCGGCTCCAGAACCGGACCTTTCAGCCAGGATTCTGGCTTCAATTCCGGCCCCAGTCCCGGTCCCAGCAGCCCTGGTGCCAGACCCAGATGTGGCCCCAGCTGCCACAGTCCCATCTCCAGTTCCCCCTCGAGTTCCCTCTCGAGTCCCCTCTCCAGTTCCCTCCTTTAGTCCCTCCTCTGGTCCCTCCTTTAGTCCCTCCTCGAGTCCCCTCTCTAGTTCGCCTCTCGAGTCCCCTCTCAAGTTCCCTTCTCTAGTCCCTCCTCTAGTCCCTCCTCTCTCCTCTAGTCCCCTCTGGAGTCCCCTCTCCAGTTCCCTCCTTTAGTCCCTCCTCTAGTCCCTCCTCAAGTCCCCTCTCTAGTTCCCCTCTCGAGTTTCGTTCTCTAGTTCCTCCTCTGGTCCCCTCTGTAGTCCCTTCTCTAGTCCTTTCCCTAGTCCCTCCTCAGGTCACTTTCCTAGTCCCTTCTCTAGTCCCATCTAAAGTCCCTACTGAAGTGCTGTTGGAGGTCCCGCAGACTACTCTTCTGCCGGGGGTCCTGCCAACCCCATGTCCTGTGCCGTTGGAGGTCCTGCAGACTACTCTTCTGCCGGGGGTCCTGCCAACCCCATGTCCTGTGCCGTTGGAGGTCCCGCAGACTGCTCTTCTGTCGGGGGTCCTGCCGACTCCATGTGCTGTCCCGTTGGGGGTCCCGCCGACTGCTCTACTGCCGGGAGTCCTGCCAACCCTGTGTCCTGTCCGGTTGGAGGTCCCGCCGACTACTCTCCTGCCGGGGGTCCTGCCAACCCTTTGTCCTGTGCCGTTGGAGGCCCCGCCGACTGCTCTCCTGCCGGGGGTCCTGCCGGCCCTTTGTCCTGTCCCATTGGGGGTCCCGCCGTCTGCTCTCCTGCCGGGGGTCCTGCCAACCCTTTGTCCTGTGCTGTTGGAGGCCCCGCCGACTGCTCTCCTGCCGGGGGTCCTGCCAATCCCGTGTCATGGTCCTCTTCCGTGGGGGATCCTGCCGAGGCCTCTCCCACCAGCTCCGACACCGGGTCATGCCCGGCCTCCGGCACTGTCCCGTCAGCGCCTTCCTGCCCGGCCTGCGGAGCAGTCTGGTCTTCGCCCTCGAGCCCGGCCCCCTGAGTGCAGCGGTCCTCGCCCTCGGGCCCGGCCCCCTGACTCTTCCTGCCGCTGCCTTCGCCCCTCCATGGTCCCCACCTTGGACTCTGTCTTGCCCCCGGGCCGTCCGCCCGAGTCCCCCTTTTTGGACTCCGCCCGAGACCCCTTCCTGGTCCTCTGCCTTGCCCCCGGGCCGTCTGCCCGAATCCCCCTTTTTGGACTCTGCCTTACCCCCGGGCCATCCGCCCGAGACCCCTTCCTGGTCCTCTGCCTTGCCCCCGGGCCGTCCGCCCGAGACCCCTTCCTGGTCCTCTGCCGTGCCCCTGGGCGGTCAGTTCAGTCCCGTCCTCCAGACCCCCTCCACCCACCCTGGTGGCCCTAGTTTTACGTCCCTCCTCCTAACCCCCTCCTCCCACCCTGGTGGCTTAGTGATGCGTCCCTCCTCCGGACGGAGAACTCGCTGTTTGTTAAAACGGAGAAGTCCGAGTTTCATACATCGTGGGACAAGGGAGCATCGAGATGGATCCTTCCAAGGTTGATGCAGTCACTTCCTGGCCGGTTCCAGATTCCCGGAAGCGGCTACAACAGTTCCTCGGGTTCGCCAACTTCTACCGGAGGTTCATTCGTGGATACAGTACCTTGGCCGCTCCTCTCACAGCCCTGACCTCCTCTAAGGTCATGTTCCAGTGGTCCTCCTCGGCTGAGGAGGCATTCCAGAACCTTAAGGCGAGGTTCACCTCCGCCCCCATCCTCCGAGTACCCGATCCTGTAAGACAGTTTGTTTTGGAGGTGGATGCTTCTGATATGGGGGTGGGAGCCATCCTGTCTCAGCGAGCAATGGACAGCCAAAAACTCCATCCCTGTGCTTTCTTTTCAAAGCGTTTGACTCCAGCGGAAAGGAATTATGATGTGGGAAATCGGGAGCTGCTAGCAGTGAAGTTGGCTCTGGAGTAGTGGCGTCACTGGCTCGAGGGGACCAGTCAACCTTTCCTGGTGTGGACCGACCACAAGAATTTGGAGTACATCCGGTCGGCCCGCAGACTGAATTCCCGACAGGCTAGATGGGCCCTTTTCTTCACTCGGTTCAATTTCTCCCTCTCCTACCGCCCTGGTTCTCGGAACATTAAGGCTGACGCTCTTTCTCGTTAGTTTGGAGAGGGAGGTAACATTCCCAGGGGCTTGGACACCATCCTTCCGACTTCTCAGCTCGTCGCCGCCCTCATCTGGGAGGTGGAGGAGAGGGTCAAGGCCGCCCAGCAGGACCAGCCGGGACCCAGTGCCTGTCCTCCGAACCGCCTGTTCGTTCCGCAGACGTTGAGGTCTGATGTTCTCCAGTTGGCTCATAACTCCAGACTCACCTGCCATCCTGGGATCCAACGCACATGGGAGGTAGTCCAGCAAAGGTTCTGGTGGGCAACACTTAAGGAGGACACCAGGGAATTTGTTAATGCCTGCCCCGTTTGCAATCAGAACAAGTCTTCTCACCAAGCTCCTGCTGGTCTCCTACGACCTCTGCCTATCCCTCATCGCCCCTGGTCTCACATTTCTCTGGACTTTGTTACTGGTCTGCCACCGTCCAATGGACACACTGCCATCTTGACGGTGGTAGACCGATTCAGTAAGATGGCTCATTTTGTGCCGATACCCAAGCTCCCCTCAGCTAAAGAGACGGCGGAGCTGGTCCTGCTCCATGTGTTCGGGCTCCATGGGCTGCCTACTGATGTGGTTTCCGATCGTGGTCCTCAATTTACCTCGGTGTTCTGGAGGGAATTCTGCACGCTCCTTGGGGCCACGGTCAGTCTGTCATCCGGTTTCCATCCGCAATCCAACGGTCAGACAGAAAGAAAGAACCAGGAGATGGAGACAACCTTACGCTGTATAGTCTCCAAGAACCCAGCGGCCTGGGCTAAACAGCTGCTCTGGGTCGAGTACGCCCACAACACTCTGGTCAGTTCGGCCACCAAGCTGTCCCCATTTCAGTGTGCTTACGGGCTTCAACCCCCTCTGTTTCCGGCCCTGGAGAGGGAGGTTACCTGTCCATCCGTCCAGGCTTTCATCCGTCGTTGTCGACGGACCTGGAATCAAGCCCGGAGAACTCTCGTCTGTTCGGCCAACCGGTACGCCTCCTCTGCCAACCGCCGACGTTCCGAAGCACCTATCTACCAGGTGGGCCAAAAGGTATGGCTTTCCTCCCAGAATATTCCTTTACGGGTGGATTCGAAGAAACTTGCACCTAAATTCATTGGACCGTTTGAAATTGTCAGGATAATCAATCCCGCAGCAGTAAGGCTAAGACTGCCTCGGACTCTGCGGATCCATCCCACCTTCCACGTTTCCAGGATCAAACCTGTCCGAGAGAGTGCCTTGGTTCCTGCGACCCCTCCCCCACCACCCCCCCGGATGATTGACGGCGGGCCTACGTACACTCTCCGGCGACTTATTCGTTCCCGTCGCAGAGGAAGAGGAGTCCAGTACCTGGTGGACTGGAAGGGTTACGGCCCTGAGGAGAGGTCTTGGGTTCCAGCTCGTCATGTGTTGGACCCCCGGCTCATCAGGGAGTTCCATCGGCGTAATCCCGAGCAACCGTCTAAGACCGTCACGTCGACGGGCAGAGACACAGGGAGAGTCTCTCCTCTTACCGTCAGCTCTTCAGAGGAGGACAGCGAGGGGCAGGCTTCTGATGAGGATGCAGATTCCCACAGGGGGCAGGAGAGGGAGGCCGAAAGAACTTTTTCAGATGAGTATTAATCCCACCTCCCTACTTCATCTGTATATTAGCATTTAGGGACGTCAGGAGCCGTCCATTAAGGGGGGGGGGTTCTGTCATAGTCTGCTCCATCTTTCACCAGTAGTTTTCCATTCACCTGTCTCACCTGTTTTCCACACCCACTCGTTAACTCACTCTCTTTCTCTTCTGCACCCATTAGCTTCTGCCAGTATTTAAACCCGCACCTTACACACACTCTTTGCCAGATTGTACTTTGCCTCATGCTTGTCTCTCCCGCGTTCAAAACTAGATTGCCTAGCCGGTTCCGACCCTGCCTGCCTGCTCTGCCTGTTTCCTGATCATGCCTGTCCCTCGACTATCCTGCCTGGCCTGTTATCCGACCCTGCCTGTATCCACGCTGACCGCCTCGCTTACTCCCTGACCCTCTGCCTGTCGCTGACTCACCTTCTGCCCGCTGTCCTCCGGTGCGTTATACTGCCCGGTTGGTATTCCTCCGATCCAGTGGAATCTCCAATAAAGTATATTACCAATTCTCCTTGGTTTCTCGAGTGCTGCATTTGGGTTCTCCTTAAGATTGTGACAGTATGAGATATTTCAGGATTGCACTTTTAACTCACTTGAAATGTTCTCACTTGCTTGGTTTCAAAACATAACAAATGCCATAATCTGTTCATTGGGGACCATCAATGCTATTTCTCATTGCTGTTGCCGGCCACTATTGCTCACGTAAACCTGCTACTGCTGCGCCCCCTGTAACCTCAGAGGCACCCTGAGTCATGTTGTTCTGGAACCGGGCCTGCACACGGCCACATGCTAAACACACTACAGAGCCCATTCCGTGTCCTGTTATTATTCACTTCCTCTCTGCCTTCTTCTGGTGATTTATCTGACGTCCAGCGCTCCGTCTTTTAACCTCTTTTCCTTTCTCTTTCTTGATCCTCCTTAGCAACCTTCATTAGAGTCCTTGACAGCGGTCTGTACTACTGTATTAACAACGTGTCACATGTTAAGAAGTTACAATCAGAATCGAGTATTCAACTAAGCCGTGTAATACAAGTTGTTAGTAGCCTTAAGGGCCTACACAGTTGTTATGCTATACCACATTGCCCTTCACAGTGGATGTATAATGAGCTCCACATGTTATCATTTAAAATACCTAGCCATTCTTTTGAGGTTATTTTGGTGAAAGTAACTCAAAAGTAATATAAAAGTAGTTAACTCATTACATTTCAGAGACACTAATATTGTAATGTAACGTATTACTTTAAAAGACAGTAATATGTAATATATTACATTTTGGAAGCAACTTGCCCAACACTGATCATTATACTTCAGTTTTCAAGAGACAAGATGAGAGCAGTAAAGGAAAGTAGGATCCAACCTCACATGTCCTGAGTTTTTTCAATCCTGCAAGTGCCAATATTATCTAGTGAGTAACACAGTTTTAAATTAAGCCTTAGGCTGTTCCTGGGGGTCTGCCTGGCAGCCTCCAGCTGGATATTAGACATGTTACAAATTCCAGCAGGAATGCAGATAGACAGACAGGGGACTGATTGTCAGTGGTGCTATCTGAGCAGAGTGTTGGCAGTTTCACCCCGCGATGTGTGAGGGTAAAGTGTTGGCAAGAGACAGGGACACTGTTATTGGCCAACTTTGTAATGCAAGCAGAACCCAAACTGCAAACTTCGCTTTGTGTGAGAGGAGGAAAACTAGCAGCATAACCTGTTACTGTTGTTGTTCAATTACCAAAGCCCACCTCTGGTTTAACATCTGAATACATTCTAATGACATTTCTAACAACCAGTGTTGGGCAAGTTACTTTTAAAAAGTAACTAGTAATAGTTATAGTTACTGCTCTAAAAAAAGTAACTAGTTACTTTATTAGTTACTAAATTATAAAAGTAACTAGTAACAAGTTACTTTACTTTTAAAATAATAACAATAAAAATACAAGTGTTTGTGTTGTTCTGTGGCACCGTAAGAGAAAAGACAACTCCCCATCATTGTAGCAATTATCATTATGAAATGTAGTGGAACAATAAAACACAAAAGATATGTTTAGACATTTTGACAGGCATCTTTATTGTAGCCTCAACAATCAAGTTCTAAGTAGTGCACTTGTAGTCAGTGTTGGGACTAACGCGTTAGTAGTGGTTATATCTCCAAGGTAAATGCGCTGCTGCTCTCGCTGATACTTGCATCTGCCACACAACACTTGCTAATTTAGCAAGTGTTTGTGTGTCTGTGTATGTTCCCCATAAGGCAAGACCCGCCCAACTCTGTCTCTGATTGGCTTACCCTGAAATGTTACCCCGCGTTAACCAATCATCACTCCTCTCTGGTCACTTTCACTTTTCCATGGTACTGTGAGAGGACATCGCTGTATTCGCCTGTAAGCTACATCCACAGGGAGATTCGGTTCAGTTCCATCACATAATGTAACGCAGTAACGCACCCATTTAAATCACAGTAACTATAACGGCCTTACTGAATGGGAATAGGTAACTAGTAACATTATTAGTTACCGCAAAAGGTAGTTACGTTACAGTAACGCGTTAGTTTGTAACCATAGACTGTATATATAAAATTAACATAGTATACATACATAGTTTGTTAGTTTGTTAGTTTGTAACGCGTTATGCTGCGTTCAGACCGGACGCGATGCGATGTTTGGGGCGGCGCGATTACATGTAAAGTCAATGCAGTGATGCGGACAGATGCGAATTCGCTCCGACGGCGAGCATGAAGCGGTTGATGCGGCGCGAATCACGCGATTGAGGCGATTGAATTGTGCCGCATCAAGCGCGAGTTCAATTTTTTCAACTCGAGCGTCAAATGCACGTGACGCCAGAGGTTGCGTTCGACTTTTTCGCTGCCCGTCATTTTGACGGACAGGATCGTAAAAACTTCCGTCAAAACCAGAATTACCCGTCGGCCTTTACACAACTCTGACGAGGGGGGGGGGGGGGGAGAAGCATGCTTGTGAACTGTCAACGGGGGGGGGGAGGGACAGTTCACATGCGCCGTGTTATGCATGGCTGCTGCACCTCGCGGGAGCATGCACAGCGTAAAGCCAAAACTCACAGACATTCCAATGATTTGTACGGCAGTTAGGTTTGGAAACGGTATAATTTCCTTTTTGGAACACCCATAAGCAGACTCGCTGCAGGGAAACTTTGGCGCTGTTCCGAGTTTGTTCTAATCTGTCAAAATGACGGACTGCTTTCAGATTTGTCCGTCATTGTTAAAAAAAATCCATCATAGACGGAAAATATTCGGTTAACGCGACCTTTGCGTGACGCGTTCTCGCAGAAGCCAATCAGCGGTGAGGATCTCAGCCTGCCGTCACTGACGTTCAACCAGAAAACATCAGCCATTAGCTGTTAGCGCTCAGAGATCACAGCTCCTCATATCTGTTCAGAAACTGTACAAAAGTTAAACAAGTACAAACCACAGACTGCCTGTGTCATGGCGAATACCGTCGCTGGTTTATTTATGTCTGTAGGCCGTTGTTATGAGTGTGGAGTGAGCATATACAACGTTAGCTTAGCCTGGTCGACCCAATCTCCATTCAGAAAACAAACATTCTAAAAGGTTTTTCGCCTGCTGTCTGTCTGCAGACTTGTCAAAGCATTAATTCATGGTTTTTACTAACCGGTATCAGTATGTTGTTACGTCGGCATCATTTAGAAACGTGTATTACAATTTAATCACAGTAAAATATGTTCATTTTGTTGTAGTTAGCTCCCGAGCCAGCGCGTCTTGTTTGAATGATGCGAGTAAACACAGCTGGCAGCCGCGGTGAAACTCGAACGATTAGAGCGAAGCGAATATTCGCGTCCGGTGTGAACGGACAATTAGACTAGAGTGATGCGATAGGAGCGTTTAGAACGAAGCGAATATTCGCATCACGTCCGGTGTGAACGTAGCATGAGTCCCAACACTGCTAACAACACATTGTAACCAGTGTTTATGCAATATTCCAGAGTGTGATTTGGAATAATCCGGTTGCAGAGACCAATGACAGAGTGCTGCACACATGGGGTGTGGCAGTGAATAGCATCATATGGCACAGGGTGGGAGGAGCCACAGGAGTCAACGGTGTGGCTTAAAGGAGACACAGACAAGAATATCAATGGCAACCAAAAGATAAACAGTTCACCTGAAAACTGTGGAAAGCAAACCCCCCGGGGACATTACATTTTCACTTGTGTATTCTGCGATTCATTCATATGGGGGGAGAGTGAGGGGCTGCTCTGCAGGTCAGGTAGCCTTCTCTCTCATTCTGCCAGCCGCCGCTACTGTTGCATTATCAGGGCATTGTGGAGCTGTTGCCATGGCGATATGGGTCAGAGCCATAGGTCAGAGCGCTGATGTGCTAGCGCAGCATGGATCTGGAGCCGGCAGGAAGCTCTGGATGAATGTAGGTCAGCGAGAACCTCCAGAGCACCAGTTACTGCAGGGGGGCTAGGAGGTGGTGGGAGGGGAGGGGAGGGGAGGGGAGGGGAGGGGGTGCTGCGGGGGGCAAAGTGCTAGGGAAAACTGCATCCAATTTTTTCAGTCAATCACCCACTTAAGCCCAGAGGGAAATGTCTCAAATATCTTTCCAAATATTATATATTACAAATGTGTGTGGTCCTCAGAGGAGGATTCCTGCCGACTGTTGATCCCCTGGTTTTTATTTTAGCCCCACTTGAAGTTGGCATCTGGGTTTTTAAGGCCTAACAATAGAGGGAACGATTAACATATTTGTCAGAAGTCAGAATTAAATACCAAAATTCCCATTCTAGATGTTTATTTTAGCAAAATCTTAAGGTCAAATGTTATATCTAGACTACACCTTCACAACTATATATGTACCATGAGCCTCAGCTGTACTGTGTTAAGCACTAATTAGCAGAGGTGGGAGTAAGTCCTACATTTAATTGGGTTCATTTAGAAATGGCTTCAGTTTATCATCTAACAGATCACAAAGTTCAGATTCATGTTACAATAAATCAAGGAATGATGCACTTCTACAAACAAAAACAACATCATTAAAACATTTAAACAAACTACTAAAAGTAGATGAACTACATTATTCAAAAGTTTACAGTAACTTCTGATAATAACACAGCCGATCTCTCTCCTGAGAGAGAGAGAGAGAGAGAGAGAGAGAGGATATTATAGCTTTTTTAGCTGTCAACCAACTCCCTCTCAGAGGTGACCTCGATTCAGAGACACACAGCCCGTCAGTATCAGGGTTAGTCAAAAATGAATCCCTTGGAGGTTCTCGTGTTCATTTACCGTGTTGTCTTTATCGATTTGAAACCAAGTCTAACGTAGCTTAAACTTAACGTTAGCTTTCTAGCTAACACAACCCATGCACGTAGCCTACCTTTCTCTGTGGGGTTTGTTGTAGTGACGAATGAAGTTGGATGTTGTGGTGGTCGTGTCACTGATCTTTATGCTGCAGACCCTGCATACCGCTGTTCTCTTCTTATTACCGTCATCGACAAAATAATCCTTGAATCCAAACTTCACTATTTGTGGAGTAAAGCTGCCGCTGCCATGTTAACTGAGACTGCCTTCTAGTGGGTTGCCAGGTTTGCGCGCATGGCGCTATAATCACCCAATCACGTTTTGAAAAAACTAAACGTAATATCTCAATACAAAAACAAACGCAAATATTTAATCAAGTCTCAAGTCATGAATAACAAGGCAAAGTCAAGTCAAGTCTTTTATCAATGTTAGTCAAGCATGTCTCAAGTCCAAAAATATGCGACTCGAGTCTGAGTCAAGTCATGTGACTCGAGTCGCCACCTCTGCTAATTAGCATGTGTTAGCATTTGAACCGACTAAAAGAAGATACGTTGGTAAACACAACAAAGAAATGCATGGTAACGTTATGGCTTTGAGCGTGTAAGCGTGCTCCTAGCATGAAGCCCAAATCCTTGACCTGTCTGAGAGCAGCCTCACAGATCGGCTAACATGACTGCAAACACAAGGGTTTTAAAATACAGTCTATTCTCCTTTAAATCAAAAGACTAAGCAATGTGTTTCTTTTCATTCAGTATAATCTGACTGAGCGTGTGTTTCCTTTTGTACGCCCTATGTTTATATAACGTACGGGAAAGACTCATCCGACTGCATGCATGCATTTATGTTTCCAGCTTGTGCATAGAAAACCCTAAACAAAGGCTGGGTGAATCTTTGACAATGCAGGAAACAATTCCTCTCATTCTTCCTCCAGCGACGGACAAAGCCCCGAAGGAGAGATGGGTTGATTTCCTTTTGAGCTTCACCCCGTCAAAGGGAAATGCTAATGAGGAGCTGGAAGCACACAGAGGAGCAGGAGAACTGGCACGGTGTAGCTATTGTCTTTCTGATTCAGAACCTGGACAGGAGGAATAATTGGCAAATTCTGGATGGAGTGAAACTGAGTCACTGAGCTAGTTTAAAAGAAATGCATCACTGTTGTTTTCCTGCTGGGACACAAGGCTGTTGAGGGGACAGTAACTGAACATCCCTCCTGTCATGGGGACTTCCACTCAGTGTCCTGGGGCTCTGGGGGACTTTGCTTATCACAACGATGTAATCAGGGTTGTCTTAGCTTTAGCTTGAACACAATACTTTTTAAAGTTAAGACTGAAGAGGACCATCTACTCAGACCGATTTTTATAAATATTAAATATATAAATATAAATATATCGCTCACTGCTGGTTTAATTTGTTGACTATTGTTTTTAGTTCTGTTTTGAAACAACCCCTGAATAGCAAAGCATTTATGTTCACTGGTTCGCTGCGTGGAAACAGCTGTGTGCCCATAGCTTAGTGCAGAGTTAAATATATGAAGTGGTCTTCATACAACAGAGGCAATGGAAGATTACAGATGTGTGTCGTTTCCTGTAGTTTAAGATTAGAGCTGAGTCTTTAAAGGCACACTTCAGAAAAGCTTTGAAAATGGTGCATGTGTTTTGCAGGAAATATACTAAACATGCTGTAGGAGCCATGAAAAGGACAAAGTGATTCATTATATTACAAATCAGGTGTGTACTTGTTTATCTTGTTTTGTATGGGTGATGTTTTGCATTATTATAATATATTATTGTAAGATGGCAATGGGTTGGTTTGTATATGGGCGGCACTCATGGGAATTATAATGACCTGTGTGAGGTGTGTGTGGAAGAGAGGGTCGCTGTATTTATTGTTGACCGCAAACTTTGCAATTGCTTTGACTGTTAATACAATTCCTCTTTCCAAGTTGATCATAAAATGTTTCATTACATTAAAAAATGTTCACCACATATTTTATGTCAGCAATGCATTTATTGATAGCGCGTCAGACAATTGCAACCAGGCCCCTCAGCCCCTCAGCTTTGTTTCCTGAAGTCGCTACACATGCAAATCCCCTTTCATCACACAGCAGTGTGTTTGTGTAACTATAAGCAACAGGGGAGGAAGTTCAACATTTGAATAGGTGATGCCCATGTAAAAAGGCTGTCTTCCGTTGCCATTGTTACGATAAACACACTATTAAAACAAACGGGGCGGGGGGGGGGAATCTATCTACCTGCAAAATATTTGTTGGGTTAAATATTTAAAACAAAATGAAACTGTAGGATGCAACTGTTCATTAAGTAAGAAGATCTGTAAGCTGGGAGCTAGGAGCTGGGATCTAGGAGCTAGCCCTTAGCAAAAAAATCTATAGAATACTATAGAAAGATCTATGGACAAATTCTATAGAAAATGTCTGTAGAATACTACAGGATTTTTGCGGATATACTATAGAAATTGCCTACGTGTTTTACTATAGATTCTGGGAAATAATCTATAGAAAAATCTATGGACAAATTCTATAGAACATTTCTGTAGAATACTACAGGATTTTTGCGGATATACTATAGAAATTGCCTACGTGTTTTACTATAGATTCTGGGAAATAATCTATAGAAAAATCTATGGACAAATTCTATAGAAAATGTCTGTAGAATACTACAGGATTTTTGCGGCTATACTATAGAAATTGCCTACGTGTTTTACTATAGATTCTGGGAAATAATCTATAGAAAAATCTATGGACACATTCTATAGAATATATCTGTAGAATACTACAGGATTTTTGCGGATATACTATAGAAATTGCCTACGTGTTTTACTATAGATTCTGGGAAATAATATATAGAATACTATAGTATAGAAAATATACACTGTAGATGGTTTTTTTTGTAGAAAATAGTCTATAGAATCCTATAGAAAACCCCATGGATGCTTTCTATAGAACTGTTCTGGAGAATACCATAGAATTTGTGACCTATATTCCATAGAATCTATTGATGTTTCTATAGAATTTCTGTAGAATATACTGCAGAATATTGGCAAATATTCTATAGAATGTACCTATGGATTTTACTATAGATTCTGCAAAATAATCTATAGAACATTGCTATTGTTTTCTATAAAATGGTTCTGCAGAATTTATAACATTAATTTACGGGAATTGTCCTTAAATATTTTACAGGTTTTACAGATGTATCTGCTCTTTTTACAGTCAATAACGTTTAATAAAAGTACAGCACTAAAACTTCTATGGGCAAAAAAAACGGAAAAAACGGTCAAATGACTGGCAGCAGGCTGCCAAACAAAAACCATAAAATTAAAGTAAAAATACTTTAAATGAAATAAAGTGCAAAAGCAATTAGTATACAGAAATTGTCCTTAAATATTTTAGAGGAAACTTTCCTCTCTTTTCAAAATCCATTGTCTTAAAATGTTACATTAAAATACCTTAAATAAAGTTCTGATGAGAAAAACAGTTTTTTACATTTTCTTTTATTAGATTTGTATGATCAAACACTAAAATAAATACAGAACCTAAAGAGCTAGAATACTGTTATTTTACAGCTTTTTTCTAACATATTCCAATCAAACAGGTTCAACAAAATGACATCACAAAATGTTCTGTAGGAAACAATTACTCTGAAAACTTAAAAATATTTGTAGAATTATAGTACAACTAATGAATACAGCATTTCATATTTAAACATCATACTTATAAACAGTAGAAACAAAAAGTAAGTTGAATTTTTTAAGATTACTTTGAAACATTCAACTGAAAATAACAGAAATGGCAAAATGGCGACATATGTTCACATTGTCAATGTGAAGGAGCAGTGTGCAGGATTTAGTACGTCTAACAATGGGGATGTAGGTTCCAACCAATGGATAGCTTGTTCACTCACCCTCCTATCCCAAGTTTGTAGGATAATGTATATTGGCTGCAAAAAACTTGAGGCCCAATCATGTTTCCTCTGTCCATTCTGTGCTACTGTAGACGTGGCAGTGCAACCTAGAGGACAAAAAGATCAGAATTAGAAACGGGTTTATTGCCAGGTATGTTCACACGTATGAGGAGGTGTCGTACATACAAATAAAAAAATGTAAAAACTACACAGATAGCGAACTATATTAAGAAATAGAATGCAATAAATTATAGAATATAAAATATTGGCAGTAAGCAATATTTAAACATTGCATTATTTACCATCCTGTGATCTCCATGCAGAGTCTGCGTTGTGGCTGAGGTAAAGTGTCAGTGGGGGGGGCGGGCCTTGTTGAGGTGCCGAGAGGTTCTGGTCCTGATGGAGAGAGGTTTTGGTCCTTATGGAGAGAGGTTCTGGTCCTGATGGAGAGAGGTGTTGGTCCTGATGGAGAGAGGTTCTGGTCCTGATGGAGAGAGGTTCTGGTCCTGATGGAGAGAGGTGTTGGTCCTGATGGAGAGAGGTTCTGGTCCTGATGGAGAGAGGTTCTGGTCCTGATGGAGAGAGGTTCTGGTCCTGATGGAGAGAGGTTCTGGTCCTGATGGAGAGAGGTGTTGGTCCTGATGGAGAGAGGTTCTGGTCCTGAGGGAGAGAGGTTCTGGTCCTGATGGTGCGCAGCCTCCAGCCAGAGGGTTGTGTTGAAGGCAGAGCTGAAGTCCACAAACAGGATCCTGGCGTAGGTTCCTGCTGTGTCCAGGTGCTGGAGGAGGAAGTGAAGTGATAACTATTAGTAAACCATAATGATGGATGTTATTATCAGGGCATTGATTATTTCATAAGTTTAGAAGGGGGGAACATAGTCTAACAACAGTTAGCTTTTGTTAATTTTACCTCGAGACAAACTTGTGAGACTTGTTTCTGAAATCCCTTTCTCTTAAAGTGAATAAATAAAAAATAAAACAATGGAGGTGACCCTAAAACTAACCACTGGATTGCTTGTCTAACATGACCTAGTCCATAAGTGAGGTAAGGGTGGGAACAATCAAACACACCCTCCCAGGCACTACGTGTTAGCGAAGTACAACTGGGATTTCGAAGAGGAAGATATGCTTGCTCAATTCTTAATAATAAAGAAAAACCAACAAATTGAGCACTTGAGTTTTCATTAGCAGCGCCTAGCTACAGCTGTGGAGCTTCGGTCAATACCACTAATGCCCCTTTCACACCAGCGCCTTTTCAGCTCCGGCTCGGAGCTAGAGCCTGAAAAGCGCCGGGTTTTCCTGTTCACACCGCAGCGGCGCCGGCTCTTAGCTCCGGAATCCGCTTCATTTCCAGCTCCAAAAAATTGTCGGTCCAGAGTAGGGCTGCAACAAACGACTAATTTGATCATCGATTAATCTATCGATTAATGAAACGATTAATCGACTATTCGGACTATTACTGTATGCCTTGCACAATTTCTCAAACGCTCTTATTTAGCCATCAACTTTTAGATTTAGCTTGAGGTTGTTTTAGGCATGTGGAAACTAACAATGAAGACAATAAAGATGAATACTTGATTCCAAAATAAATATATTATTGAAATAACTTAAATTGTGAACAAAACTAACATTGCTTTTTATTCAAATTAAATAAATAATATTTCACATCAAAAGAAACAACAGTGTTTTAACAAATCGTATTAAATAATCTGATGACACAACTGTAAATATAAGAATAGCTGAAACTTTAACAAACTAAATAATAATAATATATAATATTTTTATAGCGCCTTTCAGGAAACCCAAGGTCGCTTTACAAGTCGGGTAGGGGGGGGGGGAGTAGGGGAAAAAAGGCAGACAGGTTAAGGGGGTGGGGGGGGAAGTAGCGGACAAATAAACCTATTAAACTAACTATACAGTGGGGAAAGCCTTGGTAAAAAGGTGCGTTTTGAGGGCTTTTTTGAAAATGTCCAGGGTTGGGGCGCTGCGGATTTCGGGGGGGAGAGAGTTCCAGAGGGTGGGGGATGCCACACTGAAGGCTCTGTCACCAAAAGTCCGCAAATAACTCTGTTACCTCTAATCATTATGTTTGTATAATGTAGTTAGCTCCGTGTGATGCTGCTAGCATACAGAACACCTGACGTGGACACGTTACTGTGGACGGGGCGACAGAGCTACTAGAAAGACAGTGGAACCCGGTGCATTCCTCCGTCTGGATGTGGAGCACTTTTGCTAAATGTTTAGACAAATAGCTCGTGTTACCGCCCTTACATGCTAAACTCTTATTCCACTTTTGGTAACGAGCATTCTCCACATCGAGGTCGGGTAAAGTTTAACCACCTCGGAGCGCGTTCTCTCCGCCATCTCCCACGTGTGTGTGTTGCTGCATGTTGCAGCTGCCCGTGTGTAAACTGCCCCGCCCCCTCGCAAGCAGGCGGGGGAGAGAAAGATCGAAAATACATCATAGACGCATTTGTTTGTCTTTTTGCATATTAGAAACGAGTTGGCGACACTAAGACTGCGATATAATGTCTTTGTAGCAATAATACATGACATATCTTTTTTAAATGTCTCCAGTACCGATACAAAGACCAATAAAGTTAGAGCTTAACGGGGTGTAAAACACACGTGATGACGTCACCAACGAATCGACGACTGAATTAGTTGGCAACTAATTTGATAATCGATTTTAATCGATTAAGTCGATTAGTTGTTGCACCCCTAGTCCAGAGGCAAGAGCTTTGGAGCTAAGCGGCGACGTCGCTTACGTCTCTCTTACGTCGAGGCGTGCAGGAAACTAAACCCAACTCCCCTGAACATGGGTCGACTGCTATGCCTGCCTACAAGCAGTAGTGCCTATAAACACACTTTATAAAGTCAGGCAGCACTAACCAGGCTTCGTGTGATTCTGTTTATTTGTACCTTACTTTGACCATCCGTTCGCTGTTATCGATCATTGTGGAGAGAGGCAGACGTGTTGTTTTGTATTATTGCAGCTATCGGATGCAAGTAGTCAGTTTAGCTTCGGTTGCTATGCCAACATCACCCGTTTGATACCAGAGAAACTTTCATAACAGCGTTGTGATGCCAAACAGCGTCAATTCAGACTGACACACATTCACTTAGGCTAAGGGGAACTGGGGATATGCATCAGCTGCTTGTGTGAGTCGGACAGTGGATACTTTAGAGCGGCCGCTGCAGTGTGAGCTAACCGGGAGCTAACGGGAGAATAAACTCCTGTGGAAGAGCTGCACTGCAGCGGTCGGTAAATGCTGCAGAAACACATTAATAAACAATGAACCACGGCACTCTGGAGAAAAGTATAAGGTTGGAGAAGTCGTTATTCAATTTATTCTGGCTTCATGTGATTAAAAGCAACACGATCATCGACCCGACGCAGTTGTTGTTGTTGTGAGCGCCGTAATGGCTGCCGTTGGGGAGCAAATCAGCGATGTAAACGGTGACGTCATGACGCAGCAGGGGCAGCTCTGGGGCGCCAGTGGGCGGTGTGAACAGAGCGGGAGCTGAAAAGGGAAACCGGAGCTGAACCAGAAAAGCTCCCGCTCGGAGCTAGAAACTGAAAAGCGCTGGTGTGAAAGCTGCATAACAGTCTATTTCCTTAAAATGGTACATATCGATGAATCTATATTTTCATCTTCAGGTGATTAAATCTGCATAATGTCCCTGTACAATAAGATTCAAGCATTTTGTAATCCAGTGAGGAAATTCAAGACCAGTAAATATTGATTGATTAAACAACACTAAATAAAATGTTAGTGCTTTCTTCAAACTCAGACTCTCTGCTGCGGATGTACCTCAAAGACAAAACAATTGTCTTATGATCTTTGTTGAACAAGGTCTGATTGTCCTGTACATGTACAATGTGGGGTATTTTTAAATACTTTACTAAACCACATTCAATACTATGTTAGACACAAGTTAGTTATTACTCACATATCAAAGTCTTTTCATCTCCAAGATGGAAGAATAGCTGGGTGCTGCCTGGAGAGACTGATGAGGGACACAGGCTGGCGTCAGCAGCTTTCCACACAAAGCCATCACATCTTCTCTTCCATAGTCCTCGCTGTCCACTGGTGCTCTGTCAAAAGAGTGAACATCACAGCCGTCATGTTAACCCTTTCTTACACAACACCATACAACCAACATGTGTCAAAAGTGACCCGAATTAGTTTTAATTGTAAATATCTTTGCAATAAATTACTTTAACCATTCAGGATTCCAGGTATTCCTCAATTAACCTGTTTTGGATCAACACCAAATTTGTATTTTTCCCTTTCTTACTTTTTGAATAAAAATCATGTTTGTATCACTACACTTCTAAGGCACAACATGGGTCAAACATTACCCGTATTCTTTTTGCTATGTTATTTCATGCATGGCTGAGTGTTTCTTTACTATACATTTTCAAAAATAATTAATTTTAGCAGTGATTTGGACCAAGCATGTATGATGTAGTAATACAACAAGTATTTTAGTTCACACAGTGTGACATTAGCTAGTCATGTTAGCTTGTAATATATAGAGCAGAGCTAACTAGCAAGTTAGCCAAACGTTAGCGGTTAGCTGTTCATGCTATGCTAGCTGTTACTGAACATTAACAAACTAGACTTCCGCTATAAGAAAGCTGTGAAACTTTACATTAAACTTGGCGACAACATTGTGACACCCCGCTGCATGTTTATGTGTAATTCTCCCGTGTTGGAGACGAGAGGGTGGGGGCAGCATTGCAATAAGCTGTAAACTAACGTTAGCAGCCACCTGTTAAGCCAGGTTTTCCGGGCGCAACATCTTGCAAGAAACAGCATGTCAGGGCTTCTTAACATTTAACAACCTATTAATGATGAATACCAACTTAACGGGAAGAAACTCAGCTAACTAGAAGAAGAAATGTAACCTTAAATAAAAAATAAAACATTCACAAACTAAGGATTATCTAAATACATATTTAACTCCATTACAGTTGCAGGACTCACCAGATCTCAAGTCTTCTGTTCTTTGTTGACGTCCCGATGCTCATATTTAACGTGTAAAACGATCCCGATATAAATCCATAAAATCCTGCAGCAGACATACAGACAGACAGCTGTAGCTTGCAGGAGGAGACCCACTCAAACTGACGTGGATGTTTCAAATGTGAATGACAGGCGCGGACAGTTCTCATTGGCAGGTTTCTTCGATGACGTTTATATTAACCAATCAGGAGTGTTGTGGACTCATTCCAAACATGCCTGACTTGTCTGCCGTGTTTTGGCTGAATTCTATTTCAATTGCCGTAGCTCTGGCTGTCGGCCAGAATCCGAAAACCATACATTATACTGTAAAACTAAGGCTTATTACTGTGTATTGACCAATGGGAGAAAAAAAAAAACAGCAACATAAATAAAACAAGGATAACTGTGACTTGTTGAGTAAATAACAGTGTGTGTTTTAAACCTTGATCCTCCCTGCAGAAATGTCTCCACTTTCTATCATTTTAATTTGTTTTAATGATATTGTCAACTGTAGATGTTTACAATATAGTAAGTTAGGAATTTAATGAACATATTTATTTACTTTTGTTTCAACATTGGATATTTTGTGTTTGTGGTGGATTCAATCGAATATTGAGAAAATTATGTATGTAAAAAGGTTTTAATTACATTTTACGTTTTTTTTAGTTGACGCTTTTTTTTACAGTTTTATGATTACCTTAAAATTACAAAGAAAATCTTAAAGTCTTATAATAGTAATACACTTTTATATTACGAGTTACATATTTAATTACAGATAATACTTTTTATTTGACGTACATCTGCATTTATTTTCTGAAAGTGCAAAAATACTGTAAATATTATATAGTACTACTGTAAAAAAAAGGAAATAAACGTTATTTGTGGTTATTGTCAAAATACTGAAAATAATGTTTTGGGTTGTTAATTTATAGTTAATATCTGCCATTTTACAGGATTTTGCAAGTTATTTAAAAAAACATGATACTTACTATAAACATTTACAGTTATTTCCTGTAAAATTACGATCTTTTTTTACAGTATATAATAGACTGCAAAACAGAGTAGAGTACTGCAGACTCCAATGAGTTGTTTATAACAGACTCACACTAACAATAGATATTGTTATATGTCACTTAGCTTTAATCTCCAGTTGTAACAGATAATTAGTTACATAACAAAAGTGATCAATGTATACATACAGATGCAGTCACAGAAATTCTGGAGCATTGACATCAGATTACAAGGACAGTGACATTCATTCAGTTTAGAGTTCCATTCCAATATGTTGTATGGTTGTATATAGGTTACATAATTTAATTGGACACATAATCCAGTATACAGTTGTAAAGATTTCAAAGGGACCCATACAGCTTTTGCAAAGCAGCTCAGTTCCACAAAATGATGTAGATTACTATGATTTTCTCTATTCCAATTTAAAGACGAGTTTTATAGAATTCTATAGAATTTAGTATAGGTTGCATCAGAGAGAAAATGTCATGCATGTTTTCTTTGAATGCTATAGATTTCTATAGATTTCTACAGATATGTCATGAGTCGGTTCTGTCCTATAGAATTCTTTAGATTGTTATAGTTTTAATTATAGAAGTTTATAGAAAAGTACACATTTATAGTATTCTACAGAATGATCTAGAGATTTCTATAGTATTCTATAGAATTCTTTAGCATGTATTACAAATACGACTATGTTCTATAACATGCTATAGATTTCTACAAGATTCTATAGGATTCTATAGGATTTTATAGATTTTTTTGCTAAGGGAGGAGCTGGACACAGACTGATTGTACCCAACACACTCACTACTATCCACTAGTCACAACAGAAGCTCAGGTGACTTCAGATCTGGGGGGTATACTGCGAAGCAGGATTTTCGCTTAGCCGGCTAAATTCAGGGAAAACTCCGGCTTTCCGCTCATCCGAAGCTGGTTCTCTTTTTAGCAGGCTAGATCTCCATGGTAATATATGCTAAGCAGCTAACCTGGTCGGGACCAGGTTAGGTTGCAGGCTAAGAGCTCAACTCAGTGAAAGCACCGCCTGCTGACCAATCAGAGCTCAGTGTGCGGAGTTTAAAGCGATCAAGTCATATTACAGGAGAAAGGAAATACAGAAAAGCTGCTGTCGCAGGAAAGACGGCCGGCAAAAATCACCGACTGTGTGAACGTGAACATGAATAGAATATCACCTCCATCTTCAGAGCAATCTGACTATTATAACATTAGCGTTAAGAAAGCTTACTTAAATATCGGCCACAACATAAGTAACCGGATCAGAGTACATTAAGTACAGTCCGCGGCATATCACTTCATAATGTATCATATCTCTCCTTATCTGAGTCAGCTGAGCCGTATCTGGCCGTGCAACACTCACAGTGTCACATACTGTATGCAGAAGTATTATTTTAAGCAACACATAAGTTGACGAAACACTCGAGACAAATGTAATTGAAGTCAGATCGTGTTTTAGACGGGGCAGTGATATCATAAACCTGTTAATGTACGCATTCAAACACTTTTTCTGTTCCCAGCTGTGTTCACCTTGCAGGTGCAGCTATGTGGCTTTGATCCTGGATAAAGTGTTTAAGTCATGGATGTTTAAAGTTTAACTTCTTCATTTTTGACTAGTATTAAAGTTCACTTTTCATTCAGGAAGTATGACGCTGCGCTGTCAGTACGCTTCTCCATGTTTGTGATTGGTCGAATGCTCCAGATACCACCCCTTTCATGTGAACGCGCACCTAACTAGATAGGACACGGCTGGCTTGAGCGATCCACTTGATAACCAGCGTCGTAGTACCGTTTAGCGAGAGCGCGTATGTTTTGGATTAGGCCAACCGGCTAACTCAAACATATCCAGGTTAGGTTGAACCAGATTCGTAGTATAGGCCCCTGGTGTCTTGGTAGTGTTATGTAGGGAGGTGCACTGTTATATAACAGTAGGCTTTTCTTTATGCATTACTTTTTGATTACTGGTGTCCAATCCAAGATGCTTTCAAACATACTTGTTCATGTTTCTTTGGTATGTTTACCTATGGTAAATATGACCACACACATGTGCCTTGTACAGCTTTAATCAGAAATGTACTTCAGTTCTACCACACATTATATAGACTGTTTGGTGTTGTGATGTTTGGCACAGTAAAACAATCACAACCACAATGGATAATAAATGATACAGGTCAACAACTCTTACAATTCTGTGTGAGGACTTGGAGGCCTTTCCTGAACAAACTGAATAAATCTCAGCTCAACAGTCATGGTATTTAGTAATGGTCCCTAATTCTAGCTGCTTTTTTATCCCTCTCCAAAATTGTTCACATGCCCACTCATGGGCGTAGGAAGCATCCTGAATGTGGGGGGGACATTTCTAACGGGGGGGGTGTGGGGGTCCCCACCCACGAAAAAATAAATAGATGTCCTGTATTCTGGTGCATTTGGTGGTTTGATACTTTTCTGTGGCTATACTAGCATGAGGAAAATGATGGGTACATTTTGTAATTTCATCCAGTAGTAAAGAAAGGAAACATATTTGATTATTAATTCAGAGCCGTCTTTGAATTAATAAAAAGCAGTTTAAATGCCCATTTTTTGTACATTTATATACAACAATAAATATGTGTGAGTGCATTGAGGGATATTGTTGATTTATATATAAATCACAAAATACATTTGTGAATCCTTCTGTGAGCATTTATTAATATTGAGACTGATCTGACTCCATACAGATGTTAAGTTCACCTAGGAATGGTATCATTGACTTGTTCAAATAAATGTTGCTCTTCAGTCTATATTGGTCACATGATGCCCCTTGACTGAAATGCTTCCTGTTCAATATCCCCACTGATTTCCTTAACATTCTAAACTGTCATTTCCCTTGCATCACTCACCTCAGCACACCTCTCTCCACTGTCCCTGTGTTCTGCCTCTGACTCACTCTCAAGCGCCTAGATGTCAAGAGAGGTGGTGAAGTGATCATTATGTATTGAGCAGTATACTCTTTCACATTGAATCATAACAAGTCATACTGAATGTAAATACAACTGACTCTAAAGTAAGTCCCAGTCTGTGACATTGGACATTTTGAAGACTCAAAGCCCCAAGCAGTAGAATATTAGCTAGTCTGTAATGTGCACAGAAAATAAACAGTTAACTGAACACTGGGATGGAAATGGCCTATAAGCACTCAGTAAAACATAAACACACACAAACAGCTTCTGAATGATAAGTATAATTAAAACATAATGCACAATATCATTTTGAGAGAGAGTACCGAAGTTAAAGAACTCTTATCGAACTGAGGCTCCAGTAAAACACACTGACTGCGTCTCTACGTGGACATCATGGTGTTTACATGAGCACAGAGAGATCGGTTATTCATGTTCCCTGTTTACATGATAAATACTAGTGACCTGGCATTTCAATGCCTTTTCTCATCTAAACTATTCAGTATTCGTATCTCTCTATCATGACATAAAGACGAAACTCCTCTCCAGAAGTGAGACGCCGGCGCCGCCATCACTGTTAACTGATTAACTGCTACCAGCTGATGACTTACTTTCCTCTTCTTTGAAGTGTTCTTATGTCCATGTTGTCTGGGGGAGAAAACATATCAAACCAAGAGATCGTCAGCTTTGATTTTCGCTGTATTAACCATGTCCAGGGGCCTCATTTATAAAAAGGGATATAGGCTCAAAACATGGCGTTCGCCAGTTTCTACGCAATGTTTGCGATTTATAAAATACTAACTTGACGGGAAAACATGCGGTCCTCCACGCAAACTCTAACCCATGCGTACGCACTAAGAATAACAACGGGAGAGACGAGAAACTGCGACACCGTTGGCAGAAGGAAGAATGGAGAGAAATATGAGGAAATAATTGTAACGGTGTGTGAAGCAGGTAGGACCCAAATGCAGATTAAAGTAAAAATAATTCCTTTATTTCAAGGCTACACAGACAGAACACTCACCGAGGACAAGCCAAATCACAAGACGAACCGACACTGAACACTGGGAGACAGGGGGATTTAAACACAGGGTAACTAGACACAGGTGGGAACAATCAGGGGCGGGGCTAACACTGATGAGCACAGGAGACACACAAGGAGTGACAGGTGAAAACAATCAGACAACTAGACACACCAGGGAAACTAACGACGGGAGGAAAAACACAGGGAAAAAGACCAGACAATATACAAGGAGGAAAATACCCATAACCAGACATACAAAACTACAAACGTGACAAAACATGAGAATCCTGACAGAACCCCCCCCCTCAAGGGACGGATTCCAGACGTCCCTAAAAAAAAAAAACACAAAAGTCCAAAACCTCAAGCAGGGTGGATGGAGGGGGTCCGGAGGAGGAACGCAAAACTAGGGCCACCAGGGTGGGTGGAGGGGGTCTGGAGGACAGGACTGAACTGACCGCCCAGGGGCACGGCAGAGGACCAGGAAGGGGTCTCGGGCGGACGGCCCAGGGGCAAGGCAGAGAACCAGGAAGGGGTCTCGGGCGGACGGCCCGGGGGTAAGGCAGAGTCCAAAAAGGGGGATTCGGGCGGACGGCCCGGGGGCAAGGCAGAGGACCAGGAACGGGTCTCGGGCGGACGGCCCGGGGGTAAGGTAGAAGCCGAGGAGGGGGACTCGGGCGGACGACCCGGGGGCAAGACAGAGTCCAAGGTGGGGGTTATGGAGGGGCGAAGGCCACCGCGGCCGGGAAAGTCAGGGGGCCGGGCTCGAGGGCGAAGGCCAAGACTCTCAGGGGCCCGGGATCGAGGGTGAAGGCCGTGGCTCTCAGGGGACCGGGATTGAGGGTGAAGACTCCGGCTCTCAGAGGGCCGGGCTCGAGGGCGAAGAATCTGGGAGAATCTGCCTTGGTACAAAGCAGCAGTGAAAACATGGTACGGAGTTTCATTGATTTGGGCATTCTCTCAATCAGCAAGTGGAATGGATTTGATATGAAGCACTGACTCAGCGCTCTACAGAGTGCGGCGAGTGGAGAGACCGATTCACGGACTTTCCACATGGTAAAAGTGGGGGGGTCTAAACTAATCATTTGAAAAAGTGGGGGGGACTTGTCCCACCCTCACATAATGTGCCCTACTGATACCTTTATCCCTCCAGACAAATCCCAAGCAACTGTGACCACATTGTAGGAGTCGGGAGGACTGATCATTTATTCCGGCAAATTACTCAGACCTACTAATTGACCTGACAGAATTTATTGAGTCTATGTAAGTTTACTGCTTGGCTCAGATCCACCAACGTCAGCAAGATCTCACCTCACTCCTGAAGAACCAGGTTCAATTAACTGCTGTTTCAATTCAGACGACTCTTTTAATCTGTTGAAGCGATCCCGAAGGACTTTGATATCAGTAAATGAGGTGTGACCCTACCTGAGAGTGAGTGTGGCAGGGTGCAGTCTTACCTTTGAAGCAGGAGAGGAGAGCGCAGATGTCTTTTAAGTTGTCCTAATCCAAAAGGTGGAATCAGTTTATTTGAAGAAAAATAGGTCCAAACTTATACAGGGTTGTTACCTTCTCTCGTTAAACATTATAATCATACTAAACATATCATGCTGGGCTTATTTTCTAATCTAAAACCTTGATTCATAGTTCACACGTTAAAAGTTTTGTGACAAAATCGAAAAGGAATTTCCTCACAGATCGAAGGGGCTAACATCCATGACTAACATCCACACACTATGGCCCGACACATGTAAGAGGTCAGTTCCTCAAAATGTTCAGATTGAATTCCGACAGAACATGCTAGTACTGACGTGTGTACGATGTCTCAACGACTAACAAAGTCAGGCTTTCAAGAAAGAAAAGAAAGGAGAGAAAGAGAGAGGGACTAAAGGGTGACAGTATGTCCATGAGTCCATGAGTGGTGGAAATTAGTCTGTTAGCTAAGCGTAGTTAAGTTATGTTAAGTTGTTTTCTATTTCGTATATCGCTTCGCCCTCTAAGGCTATCGCTATTGGGTAATCCGCCCCCGTAATGCGCCCCCGCGCAGCACTGACACACTTGTAGTCCACGCCCACCCGCAAGGTGGGCCCCACCCTCGGGCTCCCTCCCTCTTTTCTTCAGCAAACTACGGCAGTTACTGAAGCACAGCAAGCATAATTTTAACATGAGCAACAACTGCGTCCGAGATTGTCCCTCATGGGGCTCAGGATACATCATTGCTGACGATCAAACAGATGCTGGAATGTGTTCGCCAGGATGTGGTTTTATCTGGACGACCTACTATTGCTGGCTCAGACCGGTGTCACGCACACTGGCGCCTCAGTGGGATTTGGCTTGGGTGTTACGCGCACTAAAGCAAAGCCCCATTTGAACCTGATCAGGTTCCCCTTAAACTGTGTTCAGCCAAAGTAGTACTGCTTTTGGCTCCATCAGAGAACAGGGCGAGTGATTTGTCTGCTCTCTCTGTGGCTCCGTCATGTCTCCGGATCCAAGGAGATGCAGCTCAGCTGTTTTACGCCCTAATGGCGTAGGCTTCATGCCTAAGGTCATCACAACTCTTTTAGGTCAAGAGTGATCACCCTGGCTGGCTTATTCCCCCCTCCTCACAGGTCGGAGGAAGAAGCCACGTCTCATCTCCTCTGTCCTGGGCGCGCGCTGTCCTGCTATGTGGTGCACACGGCGGCTTGGCGCCGTTCTCAGCGCCTGTTTGTGCACTATAGAGAGCGCTCGATCGGGCAGCCTCTGTCTGCACAACGGCTGTCACACTGGCTGTGTGAGGCTGTGTCGCAGGCATGTCTCCTCTGGGGTGGAGCCCCCGGAGAACATCAGTGCGCACTCCACCAGAGGAATTCCTCCTCCACGGCTTTGCACGGAGGAATGTCAGTGGAAGATATTTGCACGGCTGCATCTTGGTCTTCCCCCTGTTCATTTATTCATTTTTATTTGAGGGAGGTCTCCCTTTCCTCTCTGACACACCCTGTACTGGGTGTCCTGTCGGAGTGAGTGACGTTAGGGAGCCAGCGGTGCGCCTCTCTCCTGCCTCTCGGCACACAGAGAGCGGCCCTTTTCCCCCTCGTAGGAGAGGGATGTTCCTTTTTCCTCTGACACACTTCGTACGGAGTGCCTGGTCAGAGTGAGTGACGTCAGGGATCCAGCTGAGCGCTCTCCTACCTGTCTGACACGCAGAGAGCTGCTGTCCCCCCTCTATGATCACTGGGCAAGGTGGGACCTTCGTCTCTACTTTCTCACAGCGGCCGGTATGTATTGTTCCCAGCCTTCACCCCGTCGGGAAGATAGGCATGTTTTGCTATGTTCCAGGGACGGTGATGCGCCATTACGCATGGCACAACAGGCAGGGGGTGTTATTGAGCAGGTGTGTCTGTGCTTCTAGTGCCGGGCGGACCCAGTGGGGCGCAGACTACATCATGCTTCGCCCTTAACCCAAAAGCGATAGCCTTAGAGGGCGAAGCCATATATACGAAATATAACTGGGGTTACCTACTGTAACCCAGCTTCTATGAGTAATGGCGCAGCCCTCTAAGCGCTGGGCCCCACTGGCTCCACGAATAGCTGAAGAAAAGTGATATTTGCATGGGAGCAGGTTGTCGGGCCTCCTTCCTATTTATACCGGAAGGAAGCCCGAGGGTGGGGCCCACCTTGCGGGTGGGCGTGGACTACAAGTGTTTCAGTGCTGCGCGGGGGCGCAGGGGGATTACCCAATAGCGATAGCCTTAGAGGGCTACGCCATTACTCATAGAAGCTGGGTTACAGTAGGTAACCCCAGTTGTTTAATCTAGTCTTGTTTTTGATCTCGTCACTTCCTGTATTTCTGAGCCCTTGGACTCCTGAACTTGAGATTGAAAGTATCTCTTTGTCAAGTGAGTTTTGATTTTTGGGAAACTCTTTTTCCCACTGGAAGTGTGATTTTGATTTGTTAGAGAAAAGAACATTTTTTCCACGTGAAGTGTGACTTTGATTTTCGGAGTAACCGTTATTAACCTGTTAAGCCCGGATGCCCCCAGCTGGTTTTTTTTTCACGAAACTGTGTCTCAGGGCTTCTTAACATTTAACAACCTATTAATATGTCATACCCACTAAACGGGAAGAAACTCAGCTAAGTGACGATACGAACAATTTTTACCGAAACAAAACCACAACTCTCACAAGATGATGGAAAAAATGCTAACGCACTTAGCACAGAACTCACGGTATAAATACTTTATTACTTGTCGGATCTGCACAAACAAGATATTAGATTAAAGCTGATATTCCACAGATTCTAGAGGTATTTTTACCGGCAGGGGAAGCAAACCCAGACATCGCACGACATATAAACATATAAAATAGTCTTACCTTTGCTGTTTTTCTGATCAAAAGTTGTGTTTAATGGCATTAAAACGATAAAAGGCTGCTGAAGGTTAATTCATAGGTTAATCCAATGTGTCTGTGTCACCTTGAAATGATTACTGATCAGCAATAAGCCTAGTTTTCAGTTTTCAGAGCGTAACATAGCTTTCGGTTTTGGCAAACTGCGTGCGCATCACTCACGGCTCGTCCACACAGCGGCGTGCGTTGACGCTTGTTGGTAGGCGTGTCTGAAGCTTGGGGATTTTTTGCGAGCAACGTGACCAACTACCAATCACATGAATCTCCCGCCCGCCCCCGGCATACAAAGCAATAGCAATGTTAAAACGAAGTAAACTGGATATAAAATCCCCAAACAGGCGAAAACCTACCAGTTTCACCCACTGTCTCTGCCCCCTCCCTCCATGCCTCGCTCCTCCGGTTTGTATCCCGGTAGGTGAACAGAGACTGATCATACAGCACCGGGTGATTCACTACCGCTATAATTAATTTTCCCTCCATTTTTTGGAATATGAGGAAATGACCTGCGTAGTCTCTCCCAGCATACACGCGGTTTGATTGGCTAGCGCTTGTACTGGGAGATTTGCATAAACGGGATTTCATTGGCTGACGCCTCCGTCGAGGCGCCAAAAGTTGAACATTGCTCAACTTTTGAAGCGAGCAACGCCAGCAACGCTCCACGTCGCTTCCCAAAATGCAGTTCGGCTAAAAGTGACGTCACCCCATTCAAAGTGAATGGGCAGAAGCGTTGGAAGCTTCAACGCACGCCGCTGTGTGGGCGGGCCGTTACTCTTTAATGTAACCTGTAGGTGTATTTAGGAACTTCCCCTTCGATTCTATTGGCTCTAACGGTTCAAAAGAGATGTCAATCACCAATGGGTTCCAGAGAAACGGCAAATACACCCAAATATACCCAAATGACCCCAGAAGTGGGTTTTTTGCTAAACCTCTCTAAAAAGGTCAAATGTCACTTGTTTTGTATCGAGCTTGATGCAGGGTACTTACAGTTTGGATTCCTAAAGCTTTTAGTCTACCATCCCATCATTCAAGGGTGGTTTTCACTATCAGTAATGTGTTTTTTTTGGACGGACTCTATAATTTTACCCCTTTTTAGAAGTGAAGATATGGTCATTTGTTCTGGGAATGTCATTTTCGAGCCTGAGACCTGAAAAACAGGCCCAGGGGTTAACAGGTTGAAATATATTTTGTTTTTGGACAACTGTCTCCGAGTCCTGCATTTGGGTCCTGTGTCCTGTGCCTCAGTTCACGACAGACTACAATTAGCCCCTGATGGGGTTCAAGGGAAAAAGGCCAAGAGGTATTTTCAAGGATGAAAAAGCCCAATTGAGATTAACTGTTTAATTCCCGTCAAATAACTGAGTTCTGATGATCTGAAGAACACAGTGCACATTCTCAACCTTCCCATAAACCCTAGCAGAAGCATGGGCAGCAGTGCATGTGTGCAACAGAGAAGAATGTCCTTCCATCCATCAAAGGGAATTACAAGCGTGACAGAACATAATGTGCCCATTGTGCTCTCCAGCATCACTTCTTATCTACAGCAGGGGGAATGTCTGGGAAGCTCATGCAGGTTTACACTTTCTTGAGCTAAACTCACCAGAAACTGCTACAGTGAGCTGGTGTTTTTATGTCCCCGGGGTGAGGAATTCTGGGTGATTATGGTTTGGAGTGTCACTGCAAAATCCATCAAATGCCTCAGTTGATAAAGCAACACCTTACAGTGTGCTCAGGTGAATTTACTGTTTTATTCCAGATATGCATTTAAATAAACTGACTGAACTAGAATAGAAGTTCATTATCTGAAATGTTGCTCTCTTCTAGTACGGGATGGGATGCAAACCCAGGGTGATGCTCAATACCAAATATTAAAACGAAGACACAAAAACTGTAAGACGTCCGTGTTAAAAACCATGCCATCACTGCAGCCAGGCGCCTTGGATATAATGAAAAGCTGAGCGAAAACAAATATTTGAAGATTGTTTGGTATGCAGTGAAGACTGGTGGTGTCTCTGTCTGCTTCAACAAGCCAGTGGTATCACACTCACTACACATGAGCTTATATGTTGGAGATGGAGGGGAAGGAGACACACAGGAGCATGAATCTCCTCATTAAAACGATCCATTTTCCGGAGCCCTCTCTCAGTATGACCCCGCCAGCCTCAGTCTGACTCAGTAAACAAGTGAAACTCATCTGGCCTTAAAGGTAATTTTCACATGTCACACAAGTAGGGGGCCTTAAGATGGTGATGGCTGGTGGTCAGTCTGTTTAAAACAACTACAGGTCAGTTAGCTGTGATATTCATGGTGCCCAGATGATGATTCCTATGGTTTGGTGACGCTCGGACATTTCGTCCTGCACCACCATCACACCTAAGTTGTCCACTTGTATAAATTAATTCTTATAGATCAAATATGAAGATGTCATGAAGATCTGTCCTCGTGCATTGTCTCCAGAGGATTGACCCTTGTTTGGCTCACTCTTTTGTGGGTGAAATCAGCATTGAAATCTCATCATTGGATAAAAGCGTCGAACAAGTAACATGTAATGTACACAACAATGACTGGTGAGGCTGTGAGGAATTTTTAAAAAAACATTTGTGTCTTGCAAATCCATGTGCTCTACGAATTACACAGCGTTCATCTGTGTTTCTCTCAAAGTAGGCGGTGCTGATAGCTTGGTGATGTAATGACTCGTGACAGAGTTGGCAAAAACCCTAGCTGGAAGCTCTGCAGGATAGAAAACTCGACCATGACCTGGGCATGTATGTTAGCACGGAACTGGATCATATGAGCAGTTGGTAGAACTTAGCTAACATGCTAGATATCTTCCTCGTACATAAGGAAATCTAAATTCTGTAGAGAAATTAGTACAGTAACGTATAAATGACTTCTATCTTCTTTTGTTTATCTGCTGACTTAATCTCTTTTCATACTGGTCACCTAATTTCACTGATTGTGGAACTTAAATATTCATATTTTTATGTAAGATACATTGCACATCATATTATTTTAGAGACTCTAGAATATTGTATACACTGTCGTTTCATTTCAGGCATTACAATTAATGCGTTTTTACATTATATTTCTAACAGTTAAAAGCACCCACATAACAATGTTTCATAAATTCTAGTGGACACATTGAAGCATTACACATATAATATTTGTATAAGGAGTACAAAGGTACTATTAAGTGGATTAGGAATTCATCTTTGATAATTTTTTAAGAAATATGTCATTAACATATTCCAAGTTAAGAGCATTCTCAGTACCAGGGTTAACCAGATATTAAAGAAAGGGTAAACATAAGATCCGATGCTAACAAAGCCCAGTGAAAGACAGAAGGCATGGAACCAAATAGAGGAACTGTTGAATCAGTGGCAAACGAGAGGATTGATTCCAGCAGATGATCAACCTGGACCAACGAAAGCTTTAAACGTACCGTAAGCTTAAAGCTGTTTTATTCTGAAAAAACTGAAGTTTTTCCTGCTTAATGACTTTTTTAAATCCCGGGATTTGGACTTTATGTTTTCGACGGAGACGTGGATTCGTGCTGGTGAGCTAACAGCTTTTTCGGAACTTCGACCACCTGACTGTTCATTCATCAGCACCCTGCGGACCACCGGTAGAGGTGGAGGGCTGGCGTCGGTCTTTAAATCCAGCTTTAACTGCCGTCAAACTCCGTCGAACAGCTTCTCCAGCTTTGAGCTGCAACTTTTCAAACTACACTTAACACTTCCAGTGCTCTTTGCTTTGATCTATCGCCCTCTGAAGTTCAATAAGGATTTTATTCAGGAATTCTCAGACTTTGTAGCGGGGGTTATCTTGAACTTTGAGCGATTTTTAATTATTGGCGACCGCTCGTCAAAGATGTTATGAATCTCATTGACTCTTTTAATCTTACACAGTCGGTTAATGGCCCGACACATGAGAAGGGACACACACTGGACCTTGTGTTGTCTCATGGTTTAGATGTTTGTATCAGGGACATTTGTGACACTGGTATTTCGGACCATTTGCCTGTGTTATTTACTATGATGCTGCCTTGCTCTCAAGTTGACTCGTGCGTTCCGGAGCGGCGCCTACGTGCGCTGAATCCTCTTTTCCGTTGCCTTTAATGACTCTGTGCTTTCCACGTTAAATGACTCTTGTGATGCCAGTGCTGAGGAGATTCTCAGCCTTTTTAATTCTACTTGCACGGCTATTCTGGACCTGATCGCTCCATTCACGGCCAGACGCCCTAAACCTGTGACTGAACCGTGGTTAACTGACTCTACCCACGCCCTGCGACGCGCATGTAGACGAGCAGAGAGGAGATGGAAGAAGGATAAACTTCACGTCTCCTTGGGGATTCTGAGAGACGGTTTAAGCGAATATCAGAGGGCTGTTAAATGTGCAAAAACTCATTTTATTTCAAATCTTGTGTCCAAAAACAGAAATATACCCCAGTTCCTTTTTACCACACTTAATTGTCTTTTAAATCCCTGTAACTCTCCCTGTGTTGTGCCATCACCTACTCTATGTGAAAAGTTCCTTTCATTTTTTAATGATAAAGTCTTGGCCATCAGATCTTCACCTCCTCCTCTCACCTTAGACCCAGCAGTGTCTCCTGTGTGCTCAGCTGTCTTCGAGCAGTTTGACCTGGTTTCACTGTCCGAGTTATCTGATGTCAATTCAATTAAAAAAAACCTTTATTTATCCAGGTAAAATCCCATTGAGATCAATGATCTCTTTTTCAAGGGAGACCTGCAGATGTGGTTAAAAAATGGAAACCTTCACAATACCCCTTTGACAGTATTCCTCCCAGACTACTGAAAGACGTTTTTAATACTATTGGGTCATATATTTTAACTTTGATAAATATCTCTCTCACCTCAGGCTACGTTCAAACCTTTTTTAAACACGCTGTAGTGCAGCCCTGTAGTGCAGCCTCTTATCAAAAAACAGAACCTTGATCATTCTGTTCTCTCCAACTTTAGACCTATTTCTAAGCTTCCCTTCCTGTCTAAAGTCCTAGAGAAAGTGGTTTTAGCGCAACTGCAAATCAGAGAAGTTTCAGTCTGGTTTTAAATCACGCCACAGCACGGAAACTGCTCTTCTAAGAGTTTTGAATGATCTTCTTTTAACTTCTGATTCTGGGAATTCTGCTGTGCTTGTGCTTTTAGATTTGTCTGCTGCTTTTGACACCATTGACCACCAAATTATTTTTTCACTGTATTTAGTGAACTGTGTGTTGGTATTAAAGGTAACGTCCTAAAATGGTTTCAATCCTATCTGTCAGAAAGGACCTTTTCTGTGCATCTTGGCCAGTATTCTTCAGCTGCAGCCCCACTAGCATATGGGGTCCCACAAGGCTCTATCCTGGGCCCCATTTTGTTCAGTCTGTATTTACTACCTCTGGGGTCAATTTTTCACATGTTTTACCATTGCTTTGCATCTGCAGGTATACCTGCCTATAAAAGCAAATAAGGAATCTAGGATTGCCTTGCTTAGCTGTCTGAAAGACATCAAATCATGGATGGACATCAACTTCTTGACTCGAAAACAAGACAGAGATTATAATATTTGGACACTCTGAACTCCTGGATGGCTTTAATAGTGTACTCGGCCCCTTAGCCTCCTACAGCCGTCCCTCTGTCAGAAATCTTGGAGTCATCTTTGACAACTGTTTTAAATTTGATAAACAGATAAGCTCAGTTGTCAAGACAAGCTTCTTCCAGCTGCGGCTTCTGGGGAAGGTAAAAGCCTATCTTCCTAGTAAGGAATTTGAACAGCTAATCCACTTATTTATATCGTCTCGTTTAGACTATTGTAACTCCCTCTATATTGGTGTTGAGTTGACAAGTGTTCGATCCGTCGCCTGCAGCTGGTCCAAAATGCGGCTGCACGCCTTCTTACTGGGAAGAGACGTTATGACCACATCACACCCATTTTGGCAGACCTTCATTGGCTTCCTGTCAGTTACAGGATCCAGTTCAAGTACTTACTTGTTGTTTTTAAATCATTGCATGGACTGGCACCACATTACCTGTCTGAGTTGTTGCACCGCCATGCTCTAGCTAGAGCATTGCGCTCAGCTCAGCAGAATATGTTGGCGGTTCCTCGGAGCAGGAAAAAAACCAGAGGTGACAGGGCTTTGCAGCTCCCAGACTGTGGTACATATCCGGACTGCTGAGTCTATTGAACTTTTTAAATCTCAGCTAAAAACTCACCTCTTTGTACTGGCTTTTAATACTAGTTGAGCATTACATTTTTATATTTGTATGTGTTTTTTATTTATTTATTTTTTATATGTTTCTAGTTATTGTGCTTTTTATTATGTTTTTAATTATTGTTTTATTATTGTACTCCCATTGTGTTATTTAATATTGTAGTTACTGCCTGTACAGCACTTTGGTCAACTGAAGGTTGTTTTAAATGTGCTATATAAATACAAATAAATAAAGATTGAAGTTCATGCACACTCTTAACTTAAAACTTGTATTCTGAAAATTCTTCATCTCCGGTTAGCATTAGCATGTGGCTAATCTTACATTTTCTATAAAAGTGAATTTATGGTGAAAATTACACGTAGTGTTGCACACTAAAACATACTGACTTTAACACTACATGTATAGATGCCGAGATGTTATTATTGCTGAATATTAAATGAAGGTACGGTTGTATTCTAAAAAGCTTTATTGAAAGACAATTCCGTTGTTCACATGACGTCACTTCCGGTTTGACGTAAACAAGATTACAGCCGTTAAAATGCATTAAATAAAAAGTCATGAATGAGTGTATAAGGAGAAAAGGCGTGTACATTACATTACATTTAGCTGACGCTTTTATCCAAAGCGACTTACAGTAAGTACATTCGACCAGGAAGACACAACCTTGAAGAAAACAGAATCATATAAGTACATCAGGCTTCATAGAGCAAAAACATTTCAAGTGCTACTCAACTGGCTTTAGATAAGCCAGTCCTTTATTAGTATATTAATAGTTCTTTGTTAGTAATTCTATCGCTCGAAGTGGAGTCGAAAGAGATGAGTTTTCAGTCTGCGCCGGAAGGTGTGTAAGCTTTCTGCTGTCCTGATGTCAATGGGAGCTCATTCCACCATTTTGGAGCCAGGATAGCAAACCAACGTGTTTTTGCTGATGGGAACTTGGGTCCCCCTCGCAGTGAGGGTGCAGCGAGCTGCACCCTCACTGCGAGGGTGTAGGAAGGTTGAAGACCAGACGAGCCGCTGCATTCTGGATGAGCTGCAGAGGTCGGATGGCACATGCAGGTCGACCAGCCAGGAGGGAGTTGCAGTAGTCTAGGCGTGAGATGACGAGAGCCTGGACCAGAACCTGCGTGGCTTTCTGGGTCAGGGGCGTCGCCTGGACATGAAAACATTCGGGGCTTTAGCCCACAGTGGCGGCGGCCGCGGCGCTACAGTGGAATGTTCTACTGCAACACTCCCCACACACACAGTAGACCCGCGACTGTTACAATGAAGGCTCGATAATCAGCTCACGGCATATAGGCAGGGGTAAAGTGCTATTTTTTATGAGAAAATGTAACAAAGAAAATATATTTTAAAAAAAATGTTTTTTTTTTAATGTTTTAAAATATTATTTTTTAGAATATCTTAGGCCCTCACAGAGGGCCTAGAGGGCCCTGACGGCTCGCCACTGCTCAACACCCAGATGAAACAGAACTGTAAACAGATGTTCTTTTTCTATATGGATATTTTACAAATCACTCCCCTTTTAAACTCTATTCTTGTTTTACTGCCATATAGACTATAATGATCATATGAAGGTGTGCCGCGGAAATAATCTTTTGAATAATTTGTGACCAAACCGTTTGAGACCCACTGAGATAACGGCGCATTCACACCAGCCTTGTATAGTCTGGTTGAATCGAACCCTGGTGCGTTTAGCCGCTTGGTGCGGTTCATTTGGGTCGGTGTGAACACAGTCCGAGACCTCTGAAGTGAACTAAACAACCGGACTCTGGTCCGCTAAAATAGGTGGTCTCGGAGCGCTTGCTTGCGAACTCTGGAGCGGTTCATTGCTGGTGTGAACGCAGTCCGCACCAAAACATAGGAAGCGCAGTATTTACATGTCTTCAAAATCTTTAGCAAAAGAGTCTTTCAAGACATCCGCGGTTGTTCATTTAAAGAGTGAAGCAGAATGAAGTGTTGAACAGTGTCGTGTAAAGTAAAAATGCTCCGTCAACTACATAAAAGTAAGAACACCTGTCGTCTGTGAAACGCCCCTCCTTACTGCAGAATGTCTCATTATATGTGTGTTAATGTTTTTTAACGGACGTTGTCTGATTATATAATCATATGCGCGGGCCGCTAGTGTCTGTTGATCTCCAGATTAACAGCAGCATGAGAATAACCTGCCAAAAGTGCCGATGCTCCATGGCGGAGGCTCCGTTTTTACCCCCTTAATGTCTGACCAATGGTTGAACAGCATTTCCGTGCACATGACTTGTGTATAGTCCGTTTGAGTTTTGGGGTGAACGCAAACCGAATCTTCTGAAAAATGAAACAATGTAACAAACTGTCATCTGGTGTTCACCAGAGAAGCGGACTATTAGGTGTGAATGCAAGACTAAAGTGAACTATCTAAACACTCAGAGTCCTTTAGTACGGTGGCCCTGAAGTGCAAGACGCCACAGCATTTCACAAAACACAACAGCATTTCACATTGGACGGAAAGGGTATTCCTTAGGGAGAACACTTCTTGTTTGTGATTGGACAGAGCCAGCCAGAGAAGCACTGCTGTGATTGGTTGTTTTTGCTGCCAGTCAAGAAATGACGCTTCGTGATTGGCCCAACACATCAGCCGTTAGCTGTTAGCACACACTCAGAGCTCACAGCTCCTCATATCTGTTCAGAAACTGGACAAAAGTTAAACATATACAAAACACAGACTGTCTGTGTCATGGACGGGTCCAGCCCGGCCCTCCCCCTCAGAATTACACTTGCTGGCTATTGTGTGTTTCGCAACATGTTCTATGGCACGTCTCTACTGGGAAATGTAGTTTTAAAAGACGTTTTCGTATTTCCCACAATTAGAAGTTGCCAGTATTAAACTGTATACATCCCTGGAGGTTTAGGGGATACGAAACACATTGGTGTTATCAAATTTAAAACATATAATTAATACATGGGTGAAAATTGCTTGTGTCCATAATGGGCAGCATTAATACCACATGACAGCTAAGGTCAGAAGAGCTTTATTTAACAGCTGGTCTTATGTCTGTGACCCCTCCTGTTGTTAATTGATAAGCCTGAAACATGCACCTGTCAAGGTTCAGATGCACATTTAGAAAATATGGCAGTAGCCATCGATCATCTTAAGTTAAGACTTTATTGATCCCAAGTTGGGAAATGTTTTTGTTACAGCAGCATGTATTACTTTGTTCTACTCCACTACAATTCAGAGGTTAACCTGGTATTTTTACTCTACTACATTTATTTGTGTTACTTTGCAGATTCTGATTAATGATGTGAAATATAAACAACCCTTAAATCAGACTTTAGTTACACCTGAGTAAAATTCAGCCTTATCAGTTTGTCTGTTTTGCACATCCTCCTGTTAATATCTTTGGACGTCCTGCACTAAACTGTTTTATTGTAGAGATCACTACAGTATCTTCTTGATATTTTCCATTCTATATTTCTATCATTGACCCCTATTTTGTATGTATGTCTTAATATTTAAATGTTTTCATCAAATATAACTTATTCAACAACTACATTCAATAACGTGCTTTATCCACTAGGAGGTGCGGTTTACACCAGTGGTCTAGTTAATAAAACATAATAATATCGTACATAATATGACTATACACTTTATTGTGAAATTAAAGCAGAACGTTAAAGGAAAATACAGTTTCAGTCTCTCGATGTGAAGCTGATGCATTGTACCATGAACCTGTATAGACCTGTAACAGTCAACTGCATGAGGAGTTGGAAAGGTAGTTCAGAAAATCAATAATATCTTTAAAAACTACAAAAAAGTCCCTTTCTGTCAGCTGTGTAAATACAGAATATCTACTAATTGGATCAAATATAAAAGTCAGCCGAATTAGTGTTGATACTGCAAGGAGACGTATTGTGTGAAAAGAAATGGAAGATGTTGTTTAATTGTTGATATATTTATGGTCCACGTCACGTATTCAGTTTTGGCGGAATCTCTTCCAGTTTGTCAAAAGGTCTTCCGATCAGGGCTCTATAAATACATATCTAGGGCAGATATGTAATATTTAATGCAGCCGAACCGTGTATTGCAATGCCGTTATGTGATGACTTTCAAAGAGAAAAGCAAGAACACTCGGAATAAAGTATTTCATATCACATAAACACCATATCCCGACGTGCATTGCGGCGTGATTTTAGCCTATCAAAACCTCTGAAAACAGAAATGTGTCTCTCAGAATCGAAAGAGAAAAACCTATGGGAAAAACACAAAAGCATTGTACACAATTTAAACCAATTAATGTCGTATAATTAACTAGGATAAACTGATGTTTTTTAGTGGATGAGTAGTGCAGTTAAATCATTTGATCATTGGTTTTATTATGAAAACGGCGAGACCGGAAATACTGTTTTCAACCCGTAACTTTACATGGAAGCTTGCCGCATATACACGTTCTCCTGACGAAACCTCAAATCATCTTCGTAATATCTATCAAACTATAGATCCTACATATCGACTGGACGTGGATTCTAAAAGTACAATATATACTTCTCGCTAGAAATCTAATCATAAAGCGTTTTAATGGCCAAACTATCCTACAATTTAGGATTTTACAGAGAGGGTTATTTGTGAATAAACAACCCTCTGTAACGTTTGCATTGAACGGGAGCACTAGAGGCCAACAATTTTAAAACGTAATTATAGGTCGTATTAAGCGCTTGAACAAACAACATATTTGGTCGTAATAAGGGCTTAAACAATCGACCCATTTGGTCGTATGAGTTGGAGGACTTGTTGCAATAAAGATAACACCATTAAACAGTTACACAACATAACAGAAATAATATCGATAGCAGCGTCCCTAGCAACCACCTTGGTAACAATGAAAACGTTGTATAGACACCATTTCCTGAAGTAATCTTCGTAATAACTAGCAAACTAAAGATCATGTACATCCACTGTACACATAATCTGAAATAACAACTCATATTTCTCGCATCAAATGACATCAAAACGCATTTTAATGGCCAAAGTAACTTTAAATAGGCATTTTACACCGAGAATAAAACGAAGTTCGGCCATGTTTTCTTTTTCTGCAGGGAGAAATGTGAAGATCACGTGACAGACCCCAGCCATTGGAATGAATGGTGAAAAAAAACGTAGGGATCTTACAATTTCAGAGGCGTTTTTGTAGAAATACTACGTCCTACGTTGTGGACCAACGTAGTTATTACACGTTTTTTGTGAGACTGGGTTGTCTCCTCTTGTATGGCCAAAATTGATATTGTTGCCATTATCACCCCTGTTTGAACAGGCTTCCAACCTCCCTTTTGACCAATCTTCATCCCACAAAACAGATGGACGATGTTCTGGAGGACAGTGATGGCCTTTTGGTACTCCTCCATCTTGAGCCTGCTCAGGGCTGTAATTGGATGGCGAGATGACATCAGATCAAACCAACGATCAACCTGCTCCAGGAACCACGCTGTCATCAGGTAGGACAGAGGGCGTTTTTCTTGCTGCACCATGTATTTCAGCCCAGCACTTGTAGCCTTACTGAACACATTTAGAGCAAGACCAACCTTGGGGTCACCTTTCACACTATAGCTGTGATCATGAGCTATGGGCTTTGTAGATACAGGTCCCGGGGTGAATCGTGGTGCAGGGGCCCTTCTCTTTTTGACCACAGGGCGATGCACCAAGATGGTGGGTATAGCCTCTGCTCTCAGCCTAGTCTTGCCCTTTTTTCTCTTGACAAACGAGTGACTTGAGGTTACTTCACACACAGAACAACTCAGTTTTGTCTGCCCACATACATATTCCATAGTGGTTGAATACACAGTATTAGGAAACACTTTATACTGACTGGACATGTTATACTCATTACATACTGTATATAAAATATGACCAAGAATGTGAGACAACTTTATAGAAATTCATATCACATCTGTTCCTGATGCCATTTGTCATACTTTGTTAAACTCACAAATAATAAAGTTCCATAACTTCAGTTGGGAACAGAGACCACACCTTATCTCCCCAAGGCAATAGGTGTGCTATATAGGTGTGTTTAACCCTTTCTCCTGTCTGTTACTCCCTCTTTCAGCACAAGAACCAGAGGGGGATTCAATGGAGCCTGAATACCTGCACTGAGACCCTCACCCTGCACCCTGAGTTTCAACGCTCAGTGTTTTTCAAGCCTTTCCCTGTTTTTTTGCATTAAACAAAACATTAAGCTTTCCCAATGGTGTGGTTTTCGTTTGGTGAAAAAGTGCAAATGCAGTGTTTGTATATAATTACATCACATATTTTCTTGCTGTTGGTCGTGAAATTGCTCCTGCTGACTTGAGCCAGCCATTTTTTCCTCCGCTCTGTGTCAGTGGGGAAGCCGTACATTCGTACTCCTTTCTCAGAGCGATTTGAGCATCCCCAGGCAGCACAGAAAACCATGGTGGAGACTAGGAGGCAGCACAGCAAACCATGGTGGTGACTAGGAGGCAGCACAGCAAACCATGGTGGCGACTAGGAGGCAGCACAGCAAACCATGGTGGCGACTAGGAGGCAGCACAGCAAACCAGGACAACACGGAGGAAAAGGCACAGACAAACTGCATGATATGCTATTCAATGTTTATTGAATTCCATGTATTTGCAATGGATGTTCCTAAAACAACATATTTAACATCATCATCATCATCATCATCATCATCATCATCATCATCATCATGCTGCTAGTCCTGCTGCTGCTGCTAGTCCTTTGATAGTCACCTGTCGGTCTCCTGTCCTTTCTGAAAGCCATAAAGATGACATTAGTCATTTAGATAGCTTGTGTCCTCAATCACCAGGGGATTACTGAAACTACCATGAATTTAAGAAAATGGTAGAAATTAATCTAATCTGAATTGTAAAGCATTACTTTAGATCCCCTCCCTCTAAATATATCAATAGACATTAGAAAGTGATGCTCCTGACTACCATACAGGTTTAAGAAGATAATATTGGTTTGAAAGAATTCAAAGCTATAAATAAACAGCAACAGGCTCTTTAACCAAGGCACTGTTAGTAACATGTAAACTAGTTGTTCACACTAATCCTAATATTATCACTTAATATTAGCAAATTCGATTTTATTTTTTAAAACATATTGATGTAAATACATACACATATCGATTTGTTGTATAAATATTGCAAATCAAAACCTTTATTCACTAATAATTACCAAAAATCGTAGTTCTATCTCCTGTTATCAATGCATTCACATTGCCCGCCATGAACTTCCGGGGAACGATCCTCGTCTACATGAACCACGTGACGATAACCGTTTTTGGACTTCCGGTGTCGTAACTCTTCTATCTATATGGCGCTGGCTCTGTCCAATCACAAACAAGAAGTGTTCTCCCTAAAGGAATACCCTTTCCGTCCAATGTGAAATGCTGTGGCGTTTTCTGAAACGCTGTGGTGTTTTGCACTTCAGGGCCACCATACTTTAGCTCACCTGAGTCTCTAGAGGCTTCTCAATACTCAAATTTCCCCTCCTCGACTCCTCCGGTAGTGACCCGGAAATGAATTTCAGTGCGCCATTTTGAAGGACATCTCATTTCTCTAAATGCACTTCGAGGACCGACCGTCGAGCATCGAGGAGGCTCTCTGGAGGAGCTCTAACCGAGGAGACACTGATGGCTCCTCCGCGGATGCATTGCCGGGAACGGTGGAGGCGTGACGCACGGCCGGACTTATCTCAGCCAATGACAGCTCTGCATGCATCCCCTGGATATTATTTTAGAAACTGCTTTAATCGCGTCGCGATGTTTCCAGAGAGAACAGCTGTGAGGTCCGTGCAGAAAGCAGAGCAGTGTGTAGAATATATATCACTCAGTATAACAGGCCTACATTACTCTCTGTATTTGCTGTAGTTTAGTAGATATCTACAAACAAAGAGTCGAGTCTAAAACCATTTAGTGCTTCACATAATAAAATACACAACGGCTGTCGCCTGATTATGCTTTAGGAGCTGTAACGGAGCGTCCACACTACAGCTTCAAAAATAGCTTGGAGCTGGGCGTGTCTGGAGCTTGGGGATTTTATTCAAGCAACACGGCCAACAACTACATGAATCTCCCGCCCCCGACATACAAAGCAAAAAACCCCGGGGATTGTATGGGAGCAATATATATATAAACTCCACAAAACCGGATGATTTTCTATGGCGATAGTTAGTTTCTCCTCCAACTTTTTTTGAAATATAGAAATGAACGGCGGGATATCTCTCCCAGCTTAGACGTGGTTTGATTGGCTACGGCTTCAGCTGTCAGATTTTGGGAAACGGGATTTGATTGGCTGGCGCTGGCTACTCCGGCGTCTCCGGCGTCAGAAGTTGAACATTGTTCAACTTCTGTCGCCGGAGACGCCTGAGACGGACCGCTTTGCTACCCACAATTCAGTTCGGCGAAAAAGCGAGGCTACGTGACCCCATTGAAAGTGAATGGGCAGATTGGAGCTTTCGACGCTGTCGACACTGTAGTGTAGACGGGCCGTAAAAGTGTGTGTGGTAGGCAGTGTATGTGTGTGTGTGTGATACAGTAGTAGGTGTGTGTTGTACAGTACGTAGATGCGGTGGACAGACGGGTCTCAGTTGGTTTGGTGTCCTCTGCTTACTTTTAATACTTGTAAATACAACTTTTGGCCCATAATTTCAATTCCCCATTTCAGCGACCAGAGAGAGGGGGGGGGGGATATATCCAGTCTCTGATTGTGTTACGTTATTATGGGAGTGCTCTCATACTTTAAATTGTATATATTTATATAAATATATTTGTGTGTGTGTGTCCGCATCTGTAGCCTGGTATTGTCTCATTATACCGCACTCTCAATGAATTCAAACTAAATATGTGGGAGAACAATGTTCAGCTGATCTAACAGAGATTATAAAATACAGCGCTATGACAAAACACTCGACAGCTGATGCAGCTGTTGCCACGTAATAATGAACGGACGTCGCTTTAATATGACTGCTCAGAGGAGAGGAGTTCTCATTTCTTTAAATGTCTGCTGCTTCCCCTCCTCTCTCCTCGGTTCCCCTCCTCGGTCCTCCGCTCGCATCTCCTGTGGGCGGGACTAAGTCTCGAGGAGGGGAAATTTAAGAATTGAGAAGCCTCTTCTCAGTCTGAGAGGAGAGGACCCTCCTCCATATTGTTGTGGAACAAACAGCTCCTTATGTCCGTTAGTGCAGCTAGCTAACCAGATGCTAGCAACACGGTCCCTGCTGGCACCTCTCTCCCTCTCTCGATCACACTAAATGCGCTATTGCCACACACACAGAGCCGAGCTTGAATGAACGACGCTGAAGTTGGCTTCCGATTCAGAGCATCCGATTCGGCAGTTAAGGGGAAAGTTACGGGACATTTTATTTACAGCGTTGAGCGAACGATCCTCCGTGTTTGAACCTCTTAAATCGCTGCATAGCCGATTTATCTGGACTGGATTATCCTAGAGAGGCTAAAGATTCTTTATAACACAGTTTCAGATTTGTGAAACCTTTATTCTATTTGTGAAAATACAAACAAGGGAGATTTCAGTGCTTTTTTTACATGTAGACCACATTAGACCAGGTCCTGATCTGAAACCACTAGACCTACACTCATCAAATCTGGACTGGATTATCACAGAGGGTCTAAAGATTCTTTATAACACAGTTTGAGATTTGTGAAATCTTTATTTTATTTGTGAAAATACAAACACAGGTGGAAGGCTGAGGTTGCTGCAGCAGGCCAGGATCAGGATCAGAAAGTGAACCTCCCAGCTGGGCAAGCCTTTATGCCTTCTTGAGGCTCCGCCTCTAGATGGGCGGGCACAAACAGGACGACACTCCCAGTACCTGCCAGAGGACAGCAAGGCAGGGAGCACAGACAGGCAGAAGGGGGAGGGGTCGTCACAACATGTTCTTTTGTTTTATTGTTCTGTCTTTGTATTTAAGTATTCCAGTAATGTATGTTGCATGTTTTAATTTTATTGTATTTACTTGTTTAAATGAAATTTGTTTTAGGTTCACTTATAAAATCTGTCCCGGGACAACAGATGAAAAATAGCCTCTTGGCTAACTCTGGCACATTTACAGGAATGTTAATTAATGTGCACTGTCCCTGTTAAACAAATGAATAAATAAATAAAAATAAGTGTATGCTCCTCATTTAGGTGATCATTCTTTATCTACAAAGTTTTCGTATCTTAAATACTGTTTCATAGCAAACAACAACATGAAAGAGATGTTAAAGGAATTCAGGTTCATGAGATAAAGGAAAAGGCTAACCTTCAGTCTTTCATCCACTTTGAACGGCTTCTGCTGCTTTGTCCTAAAGCTAAATATGAATAGCAATTAGTTTTCTGAGAGAGAAGACAGGATTACAATGAACCAACTTTCTCATTCCATTGTTACCAAAGTGTTATTTTCTAATCTTGTAATGTCTTTCACATTCCAAGCAATCCTAGTACTCAAGATGACATACTGTAATTAGGCAAACAAAGCTTGTTGCTTAAAGTAAACTTGAACAATGCTAGTTATAGACTATATTTAATTTCCTGTTGAAATATTTTGCCTGTAACTGCAACTGTCCAGATTTGATGAGTCTAGGTCTAGTGGTTTCAGATCAGGACCTGGTCAAATGTGGTCTACATGTAAAAAAAAAAAGCACTGAAATCTCCCTTTTCTGTATTTTCACAAATAGAATAAAGGTTTCACAAATCTCAAACTGTGTTATAAAGAATCTTTAGACCCTCTGGGACAGAGGCGGCGCTAGGGGGGTGGCTACTTGGGCTCAAGCCCCGGATGTTTTCTGAAAAGCCCCGGATATTTCACTTACATTTATTTTTTAAATTGTAGCCTGCGTACTGCGTAGCCTGCCCTGAAGAAGAAGTGATCCTTCCTAGTGCCTGACGAGTTTTAAGCTAATAGCCTATAAAGTTATGGATATTAGAAAGTTATTGTCATCGAAGCAGGCGCCACAAGCTGCAGCAGCAGCAGTATCAGCAGCTGACAACAATGTCATCACCAGCAGTGAAGAAATGGATGATGTTTCAGGTTTGTTAATCTAATGGTGATATCTGCCCTCTGGCTGACTGAGGAAGAAGTGAAAAAGAGTGATATAACGTTAATGTTATAGCTAGTAAACATGGAGTAACCACACTAAGTCAATAACCTTATATCTTAGTATGCATACAGAACATGACTAAAAGTTATCCTAAGATGTAACGTTAACCCTTCATACCTCAGTCTACTTTTAAGACACTAAAATAACGTATTCCAATTTTTATTTTGTTTTCGCGCATGGAATTATACCAGCTCTTGTTTCAGTACACATAACAACAGAACTGACAGGCAACCCTCTGAATCAGACTCCGATTGGCTGTGAATGCATCCACTCAGAGTGTCCGATTCAGAAACGTGACTCTTACACCCTTTACGTCACAAACAAAGATGGTGGATGAGAATAGATAAAACGATAAGCAATGCGCCAGAATCAAGGTGAGACTATCCGCATCCTTTAAAACTCTACGCACATTCGTTTCACCTTAATAAGTAAACGACTATTTGAGCGAGTTAAGGCATTAGTTTGCTTCATTAAAGGGTGTTCTCCAGTGCCTTTTGTCCGCTTTAAGGTGTTATTAAGGGTTAATGTTGCTCTCAAAGTGCACCAGATTGATGCTTTCAACTTCAATATTAAAAAAAAAAATCATCCCGGGGGAGCATGCCCCCGGACCCCCCAAGAGGAGGCGACGACCCCCCTAAAGGATGTTCGGTCCACCCCCCACTTATAAAAAATAGCACTGTACCCCTGTACCCCTGCACCCCCCCCCCCCCAACCCAACGACTCCTGGGCTAAGCCCCGGATCTCCTACAATCCTAAATCCGCCACTGCTCTGGGATAATCCAGTCCAAATAAATCGGCTATGCAGCGATTTAAGAGGTTCAAACACGGAGGATCGTTCGCTCAGCACTGTAAATTAAATGTCCCTTAACTTTCCCCTTAACTGCCGAATCGGATGCTCTGAATCGGAAGCCAACTTCAGCGTCGTCTTGAATGACACGTTTATTTCCATGCAACTCTCTGATTGGTCTGGTGTCATGCCTCTGTTGCATTCACTGAACACGGGAAATTACATTCCTGCAGTCATGTGTCATGTGTCATGATGAATTTCACGTAAAGTACGTTCAATGTATTATATTATTGAGGGAGCATTGAAACACAGAAAAAACATTTGAATGCCCAGGCCAGGCGACGCCACTGATGTGCGATATCGGACATTGGAGAAAGGAGGGTGGAAGCTCATGTCACAGCCCCCAGAGAGGAGGAGCGAGGGGGAGATGCAAGTGGGAAGAACTAACGTGTCTCAGGGCCCTTCTCACTTTGGTTAAATGGATTCCTTGCATCCCTCATTTGCGTAGTTTCCTGCGACTAGTCCCTCCCACCAGGGAAGCATGGCAAGCCCCCAAGAAGTGCGCCGGAGTCTGATGAGAATATTCGTGCTGGTCAAACGGCGGTACTACACTTCCTTTAGGTTACTGGGCCCGGAAACACTTTTTCCAATTGACTTACATGGGGAAAGAGTGGTCTGTAACTCGTTGGATAATCTTTTTTAAACTAAATAAACTACCCAGTATGAACGTTTGTATAGCCCTTATTAAAAACATTCGTTCCTCAAGTTGTAAAAATGTGCTAATAACGTTATTCTGAGAGTTATTTCCCTCGGCATTATGAACGCGCATCTAACCTACGGGACCGCGCCGCCCGGCACGTTCATGTTACGTGTTCAGCACTACATGAGTTTCTCTTTACCCATGGATGCACAATAACAACGGACCATATCGCCTTACTGCCAGCCCACGGAGCTGTAATAATGGATATATTGCACATATTTGCTGTAATTCATCATTTGTCATATATTATACTACATACCCGGCTGTATGATGTAAATCTTGTACCGTAAATGTTGTATTAAATAAAGTTAATATTACCGACGTAGATTAACGTTCCTGTAGCTTCTTATTGCACTTGCAATTGTTTTAGTTACTTGTGGGCTACTTAACATGAATAATCACAGTTACTATCCTTTTCCTCCATCACATTTCAAAAAGAAATAGGCTATTGTTATTTTAACTCCACCACAGTAATCCATCATCAGCTTTACTTTTTAGATAAAGTTTTAACTCACAATTGATCATAACAGGCTTCAACATATACATTTGTATATATTACCAAGTGGTTTTATGTACAACCCACACAAGTATCATGCTAAATGAAGCTCTGTTGCTTGGACATCACTAGATCCTGATGTCAGCGTAATATAAAAGTACATAACCATTGATGTGTAACTTAGCATAATTTACTAGCTAGCCGCTAGCTGCTAGCTGCTAACTACCGCTTCGTTAATATAAATCCAGTACTATGCTGTCATGAACGCGCGGTGCTGTTACGTGTACGCAAGTTCACGTGCTTAATGTGAACGAGCCTTTTGGGCGTCGTGGTTAAAGTTGCGCATGCTCTATGAGCGCACATACGGGTACTTCTGAGGCATGCCGGGTAATCTGTGACGTTTCGCTCTCTCAAAAGTTGGCCCATTTTGTCATCATGCGCCATTGAGCAACTCTCATAGGAATGAATGAGGCCCCGCCTCCCACGCTGTATCCAGGGCTGAAGTCGAATAGTCCATTTAGCTTAGGAACCTTCCTAAAGGAGTGAAATGACCCGGAAGTCCCTCAGTGGCAGCCATGATAAGTGCCGTTCGAATTCTCTAGAATGATGAGAATGATAGGAAAGGAGGTTTCAAACTTCCTTTATAACCTCCTTTAGCTTAGGAACCACTGGACCTCCCTAACCGACAGGAGAAGCGAAAATGCTGCCCCACAATGCCTTGCAGCCGCAGCATTTGCCGTCACTCAACAGTCGGCCGTTCACGGAAACAACCGATTATGACCGAGAAATGATATCACGAAAGTTACGGTGCTTATTAAGCTTTTTAAAACGTATGTGGTAAGTTGCCAAAGTGCTTTGTTCTGAACGTTCATCAGTATTATAATCAAAAAGAGAAATATGAACGTTAGTTTTTACTGAAATGATCAAATAAAGTCAACATCTCACAGTCTTCACTGAGCTGTGTGGGGTTTGTTCAACTTTTAAAAGATGTTTGAATGGTGATATTCACAGTGATAGATGTTAAGGACTAACGTTTATAATGAATACATTTGTATTGATTTTAAGATCTTTAGTTCATACAATCATACGTATTGGGATCATTAGTATTAATGTGGACCGGAGGGAGAGGGTGACGAGCAGAAGTTTCACTTTCCTTTTTTATTTCAATTCCAGCTTTGGTCATGAAGAATATGTTTCTCTGGTGTCCACGTTCATAAAGCAAAGCAGCAGCATCAGAGCACGGTGCAGAGTCTCTAGATGAGTTCACAGTAGCCCCTCCTTCTTATTGAACATCCATGTTGTAGTCCGCTGTATAGAAAACTGTGGTTTCCATGGTTTCCCCACAGCAGCAGACGCACATTCATGACGTCCGCTGGCGCATCATAAACACGCTGATAGTGAAAGTGCATTCGGATTCTCTAAAGCAGTGGTTCTCAAAGTGGGGTCCGCGACCCCCCGGGGGTCCGTGGCACTCTGCCAGGGGGTCCGTGAAAAGTTTTCAGATTCATTCATTTAAATTATCATGATATAATTTATTTTTATTTTTTTCAACAAATAATATATATATTTTTTAATCTAAAATAGTTCATAGATTACATTCTAATCTAACAAATAGATACATTTAAAAATCAAGCGTGTCACCCGTTACCGTGGAAACAACAATAACTGTTACGTCATTCAGAGAGCGCCGCTGCAAGCATCATAGAGATATAACACGGCTAGCATACTACGAAGATGGACAGATTTTTAAAATGACAAAAAAACAAAAGTAAGGAAATACGATGAGGAGTATCTCCAATATGGATTTACTGAAGTGGAAGGGAAACCGAAATGTCTGATATGCCTGCGGTGTCTTGCCAATGAGGCGATGAAGCCTGCCAAATTGAAGAGGCACCTCGAGACCAAGCATCCAGATTATGTAAAAAAAGGCCGGGCTTTTTTTTAGAGGAAGGGCGAGGACTACCGGCAGCAACAACAACGGATGGTTAATGTTACGTCTGTTTCTGCTAAAGCGCAGCGGGCCTCCTACCTGGTAGCGCAGAGGATTGCTAAGGCGCGAAAGCCCCACACAATAGCGGAGGAACTGCTGCTCCCTGCTGCGGTGGATCTGTGTGAGGTGATGGTGGGGAAAGATGCGGCTGCCAAATTGAGAAGTGTACCTCTGTCAAATGACACCATCAGATGACGAATTGAGGACATGTCTGCTGATATCAAATCACAACTGCTGGAAAGACTGAGAGGGTCTAAATTGGCGGTTCAATTGGATGAGTCCACTGATGTGTCCGGCTCTGCGCAGCTCATCGCGCAGGTTCGCTACCCGTGGGAAGGAAGGATTCAGGAAGATTTTTTATTTTGTCAAGAGTTGACGGGGCGAGCAACAGGTGAGGAGATTTTCAATGTTATAGATATGTTCATGGAGACTGGCAATGTGAGTTGGGAGAATTGCATTGCGATTTTCACGGATGGGGCAGCTGCCATGACCGGACGCAAGAGTGGGCTGGTTGCTCGTGTCAAGGAGCGCAATCCAATGATGATAGTTACCCACTGCATGCTGCACAGGCAGGCTCTGGCGTCAACATCGTTGAGTCCTGAGCTACAGTCCGTTCTCAGCACGGTGGTATCTGTGGTCAACCACATCAAGTGTAAGCCACTGCAGTCCTGTTTATTCGGCCAGCTCTGCAGGGAGATGGGCGCAGGACAGGACACCCTGCTGTTCCATTCAGAGGTGCGTTGGCTCTCCCGTGGAAAAGTGCTACAGCGGGTGTACGAACTGCGCTCAGAGCTGTGTGAGTTCATCCAGAATGACAAGCCAACCACTGCAGCACTCTTCTCGGACCCCGAATGGATCGCACAGCTCGCCTACCTCGCAGATGTGTTCAACTTATTGAACGATCTCAGTTTGTCCGTTCAAGGCAGATATGCCTCTATCCTGGAGGTAAGCGACAAAATCAAGGCATTCCGTGCCAAAACAGCGATCTGGAGAAGGCGGGTGCAAAATGGCATTACAGACATGTTCCCCCAGCTCACAGAGTTTTTGGACACAAACCAAATACCAGCTGAGATTGTGAAAAATACAATCGGTTCGCATCTTGCCTCCCTTAGTGACTATTGCAATGACTATTTCACTGACGTTGACACCGATGCCTGGGACTGGGTGGGCGACCCCTTCGTTGCCCATACATCAGCGTGGGGTCTCAGTGGAAAAGCAGAGGAGGAGCTGCTGGACCTGGCATGTGACGGGACGCTGAGAATCCGGTTCGGCCAAGGGGGGCATGTGGACTTTTGGTCTTCGGTTGAACAGGAGTATCCGGAAATCGCTGCTGTTGCCATGCGGGTGTTGCTCCCCTTTCCAACCACATACCTGTGCGAGTCATCATTCTCAGCGCTGACCTCCATGAAGACCAAGTACAGGGCTCAACAGAAGTGGAGAACGACCTACGTGTATGCCTCTCATCTACTTCTCCAAGGATAGAAGTTGTGCAGCGAGAGACGGGCCCATATCTCACATTAATGGTAAGAGCGCGCTATCTCTCTCTCTCTCTCTGTGTGTGTGTGTGTGCACGCGTGCATGTGTGTGTGTGTGCAACAGAAATGTCAGATATGTTGCATTTATTGATTTAGTTTGATATGCGTGTCTTCACTTGCAGAGAGAAGCAATCAGCTTCATGGACTGCCTTGCATCACTCCAATAGTGTCCAGAGCTGGCTGCCATTACAAGTAGTTTGGGATTGTAGCAATGCAGTTGCAGTTGTTTTGCAATTTATTTGATATATGTTGCAATGCAGGCATGTGTTCAATTGTTTATAGCCTGCATTTATTATATGATTAGACTTTTATAAATCATTTAACTAAGAGTGAAACACTTGATGTGTTATCTTTGTGTGTGCGTGTGTGTGTGTGTGTGTGTGTGTGTGTGTGTTCTGAAATGCACTTCAAATGATCACTTTTCTCTTGATTTCCCTTTGATATGTTGTGTAGGTACAGTGTTACTTGCAGCTAATTGATTGTTTTATGGGTATTCTGTGTTGAGATGGTGCAAATATTTGTAATACATATCTAATATCTTTCTAATACATGTCTCTTGTGTTGTTCTTTCACATAACTAAGACTATAGAAGTGTAAAAAATAGGCTACGTCAGATTATTCCATATAACATGTCAAATCAAGTACATTTTTATTTATATAGCCCAAAATCACAAATCAGAATGAGGGGGTCCTTGGTGTATTCTCTATCTTGTAAGGGGTCCTTGGCTGAAAAACAATTGAGAACCTCTGCTCTAAAGTATCGCAGTCTCTTCTCCTAAGTCCTTTTGAATTCTCCTGTCCACTATCCCTTAACCCCGTGACGTTTCACTCAGAGGTCAAGGAATAGACGATAGGGTTAGAATTTAGGAGCTGATCTTTGGACTATTCGACTGCAGCCCAGTTCTTATTATACATCCATGAAGCATGGACAGACGCAAGGAAACCACAAGAAGCAGGAAATGAGTTTTAAGAGCAATGGGACGTCCTTTCCTCCGGAGCGTCACGTGAAGCGACGTCCGTTTGTGATCACAAACGGACGTCGCTTCACGTGACGCTCCGGAGGAAAGGACCCATTGTACACGCTGCACAGCTGATCGTCTGACAGCAGCTCTGTCCCCGTTGTTTCCACACACCCCCGCCTCTGTTAGTACACATTTACTGACACTAACATTTGTATCAATCAATCAATGTTTATTTATATAGCCCAATATCACAAATGTTACATTTGTCTCAGTGGTCTTCACAGTGTGTACAGAATATCAGTATGACAATACGACAAGTATCATCTGTTGTAGACCCAAATACATCAAATAATTCAGAGAAGAAAAAGAGATATGTTATCTATCAAAACCCAGTTAGATTAACATTCATTGGATTGCACACTTTGTGTGTTTGTGTGGATATGTAGCACATTAACATTTTAATAGCACTTAAAATGTAAAACGAAAAAAGCGATCATGAAAATGTTTCCAAAAAATGAATAAAATGATTGTTGACCACTTTGTTGTTCAGATGTATCACATATTTGTAACTAAATGAAACATGAATTGAAACAAAACATGGTATAAACTGAGGAGTGAGTCCCGTGAGGTTCATGTGTTTTCTTCACTCCGCTGGGAAACTGCTCTCATGTCAAGAAGCATCAGATCAGTACATGCACTGCCTTGTCCAATCAGTGAGCGATACACAGTAAGGGGGCGGGGCGAGTATCTGAGGATTTCACCGGAGGATGGTCTGGTGGTTCCTCGGTTATAGCTCCTCCGTTATCGCTTCTCCAGCAGAAATAAGGCCATTGGGACGCTACTCAAGATGGCGCAGACAAATCAACTTCCGGTGAGACCGAGGAGCGAGGAAATGAAAAATAAGAGAAGTGAGAAGGGCCTCAGCCTCTTCTCCACGGCCCCGACTGCGGGAGGGAGCTGCAGCCTCTCTCTCCCCCCCACCTTCTGTTTGTTTCATTACCACGCTATTTAATTAAAGTAACCAATTTGACCCTTCTCAGAGACTCCATTGTCTCTTACTTTTTAAACTTCTTCCTGGACGCGAGAGAAAAGAATACTTCTAAGAGTAGCCTTGTGGGCACACGGAGAATTTATATTTACTAAATGCAAGGTTATGAGTTGTCCATGTCTTATTCATGATAGGATAATCATTGAAAGGAGGGAATGTAATGATTATCAGAGAATTGAATTATGTGACGTAGTTAATAAATAATAAAAGTTTGTAGACAATAGGTCTCATAACAACAAAAGTGTCTGGTATACCAAAGCCTGGGCCTCATAGACAAGGAGGGAGTGGTCCAGTTTTAGATATTAGACAAATAGAAGTGGATGAATATGTCAGAGCTCTGAGTAATATTATCCAAGGCTCGGAAAAACTGCAGAGATACCAGACGAGACACCAGAAGAGACTCCTGTTCGGCGACCCATCCCCATATGCAGATCTTGCATTAAATGATGAGATGGTTTAAATGATGAGGATGTTCAAAGAATGTCCAAATGATGATTCATTCAGAATAACTTTATGTTACACAATTCTAATATAGTGTAAATTCATTTCATTTGATCTTTCACTATTCCAGGATAGTGTATTCTTTTATTACTTTTTACTATTCCCAAATAGTTTGTTTCTTTTTATACTTTGTAAAAACAAGTGCCTTAACACTGAATGTAGTATAAGAACGATTTACGTATGTGAAAGGAGGCAGTAAGAAATGTTCTAATATCAAGCTTATTGTTGCTATTTATGTATGATGATGTATTTTTTGTATTTTTGACGAAGGTTATGAATTTTTCCATTTTCCATTGTATATTTTTACTATGAGTTATGTACTATGCAATGTTCAGATGAAGAACTCATTGATTTCAGTATTATTTCCATACCTTAAAATGTATGTAAGGAGGGGTTGTAAGAAATTAAAATCAATGTTTATATGGCGTAATTTAGATTAAATATACAGTAAACTTCAAACTGTTTTATTCTGAAAATGCATTTCCGGTTAGCATTAGCATGTGGCTAATGTTATTGCTGAATATTAAATGAATGAATGTACAGTTTTATTTTGAAAAGCTGTATTGAAGGACAACCCGTCATTTACATGACGTCACTTCCGGTGTTACATGACGTTACTTCCGGCTTCACGTTATCAATGATTAGGCCTACAGCCGTTAAAATGCATTAAATAAAAAGTCATGAATGAAAATACGAGGAGAAAAGGCGTGTGGAGTTATACAATAAACACACAACGTCTAAATCCTCTTTTTGGAATATATCCAGTCTCTGATTGTGTTACGTTATTATGAGAGTGCTCTCATACTTGTTTGATTCTGAAATCATATATATATATATATATATATATGTGTGTTTATATTTCCGCATCTGTAGCCTGTTAGTGTCTCATTATACCACACTGAATTAATTAATTATACATTTATATAAGTCGTCATGAACTGTCTGTCCATCAGACAGAGGGCTGCTGTGCCTCCTGTCATCATTAATGGACGTCTCTTTAAGATGACCGCTCAGAGGAGAGGAGTTCTCATTTCTCTAACCGCCTGCTGCTTCCCCTCCTCTCTCCTCGGTTCCCCTCCTCGAGACCTCCGCTCGCATCTCCTGTGGGCGGGACTAAGACACAAGGATAGGAGTGGAGGGGGGTAGTGGAGGAGGGGAATTAGAGAAATGAGAAACCTCTAATGACTGCTGCTTTCCTCTCCTGGTGGAGATATCCCTGAGGTCATCATTATGTGTGGTCTCTGCAGTCAGGGAAATTAACATTCACTTTGCAGCAACAATTATATATGAATAAATGCTTCAGATTATTATTAACAAGAACCATTGCTCATTCCAGCTGTGCTTCCACTGCAAATCAGAATGTCTTTATTAGTCCTACAGTGGGACATTTACAGTGGTTAGCTGACAGCAAAAAGTAGCATACAGTAGCAGGTAAACAAGGCATACAATAATACAGGATAAGCTAACTTATAGTGCCACCCGAAGTCCCCGGCCGGCAGTCCCCGGAGTTAGGGACTGGCTTCAGTAGAAGCTGCTGAGACTCCCAGCAGCTTCTATATATCTATATATATTATAGATATATAGTATGTTTGTGTGTAATGTCAACCAACTAAAGTCATGTAAAGTAAGCCAGGACCATCAACTTACAGGTTGTGCAGTTTAGCGAGGAGGTTGCCATCTTCTTTTTTCTTAATGCTGAAAGAAATAAAAATGGTTTAATCAATATAAAAGCACCTTTCTTTTTCTACAGTCATATTTAATTTAATTTAATTCACGCAACACTGGCCATATCTCTGCTAGTTTACAAAGTTTAGTTACAAATGACATTTATATTTGCAAAACGGTGAAGCACTTAAAAAACAATTGTATAGTGTAGGTTCAAGAACATTTAAATCAAAAGGACAAGTTACCTTCAGAATATGCCGGGAACGAGGAGCAGTGACCGCAAGCTGGGTTGTTAGCTTAATACTGAGAGCATGTTAGCTTAGCTTCTTAGCCTGAGCTAGGTCTGGAACGTCACGCTCGTTGGCAGCAGGTCCCGCCCTGTCCCACCTCGGCTCCGCCTCTTTGCCCTTATTTGGAGCAGGCGGGAGAAGGCGGGAGTTAGACTCTGACGTCACTGTCGATCCGTTAGTAGCCGACTCCGCCTACTAAGGGCTTCACGGCAACTCTGCAGAATCCTATGGGTGACGTCACGGACCCTACGCCCATTTATATATACAGTCTATGATCAGGACATTAAAGCTTCCATTTTGATTCTTCTTGGGTCATCAATAACTGTTATTTGCTCATTAGCTATGATTTTATATAACAAGTATCATCTAATTGTATTCTATTACACAAACTGATATTATAATACTCATTATAGCATTATTAATAATTTCAAATACTTTTATACCTAGGCCCTATGACCCCCCTTCCTTCGTCGAAAAAAAAATAAATAAACTCCAGCCTTAAGACACTAGTCGAGCCTTATCAATGCAATGGAGAGAGAAAGATTTATTACAAAAAAACGACTTATTTATTAACCAAAACGTTTTACAAATGACAAATCATCACACAAGCTGTGTGTACTTCAGCAGAATATGGAAACAATGGCCCGGGGTGCAAAACACATGAGTGACAGCCCCTCTACCACACAAAACAACACGTTTTTCAAAAACTTCAGAATTTGTATTTACCGCCATTCAAATGACAGCGTTGTTTTCCCCCAAAAGTGGCCGGAGACGTAATTTCGCCCTGAAGTGACGCATGATTGTGTCACTCTCATCCTACTGACATTAGCCATCATGCACTAATGCTAACTAGCTACTTTCCCCCCGAACTTGACAGCGGGCGGAACTTGTCATAAAGTCACAATAATAATGCCCACCCATTGAGAGGGAAGATATGATTGGTCAACTTTACTGTCATTCAGGGACGGACAGGCCATCTGTAGAATCTGGAGAACCACAGAACGGCCGGTCGTCAAGGGCCGTTGCCGGCCGGCCCTTTAAAAAAATGTTTTTAACGTCACTTTTCAAGTTGCGCTGACGGCCGACCCCCTGTCAGCCGTCAGCGCAACTTGAAAAGTGACGTTAAAAACATCGTTTTGCACCCCGGGCCATTGTGACGACAGAGGCCGCTAATGCAGTTGTGTGGTTCTTATCTGTCAAATAATCACACACGAAGAAGAAAAAAGACCGGCCACACGAAAAAAGGAAAACAAAATCAAAGAAAACGAAAAGAAAAAGGTGGAGCCGCGAAGGCAAGAGAAAAAAAGGTGAAGTCACTCGCAGATGAAGCATATATATAGATGTCGCAAATTGACAGATCTTTTTAGTCCTGCTGTCATTTGATATTACTCTCTCTTCAATTACTATTGCTGGGCCCTCTCTGCGTTTATTATGGACCACCAATCACCTCCTCTCTTCTCAGTGACTCGCAGAGAGGGCGTCTTTCATTTAACACTTCACATTCCAACAGAAACTGAGTATGCAGGTTTGAAGGGTTTATTTCTTCAGATTTATTTTTGTAATACAATTAAATCAAGATATTAAGGTATCTAATGAAAAATATTATTTAAAAAAAACGTTGTTTACATATTTTTGAAATATAATTGTTTTTAATATCTTCGGGCCCTGACGGTTCCCCACTGGCTCCTTGTAGATAAAAAAGGAATCTCTATTTACCGCCAGTTAAGCGACAGTGAAAAGGGCCATGGCCTTGCGTAGAGGGGCGGTACCCAGATGTGTTGCTGGGAATTCAATTAAAACTCAACGGTTTTAATAAATGCTGCATTATTGTTATATGATTTCTTTAGAGGCCTATGTGATGAGGATCACCCCTGGCCAACGTATGTGAGTAAGACTGATGTGATCGTGATCAGCAATGTGGCGCAGACCAAATGATGGACTGAGAGTAGGCCCACAACTAACGGTCTGACGCTGCAGGAATGTTGGGATGGCCGAGCTTCGGGGGCTTCACAGTTCGGATCCTGGTCCACTTCCTGTTGCTCGTAAATTCTTGCTTTAACACTGCTGATCTGAGGCAGCACACACAGCGGCAGTCCTGTTTACAGAAGCCGGGGTCAGGGATGCTCGCCATGTGCTTGTTATTAATTGGGAGCAACTGGCCGAAATACGATCAAAGGAGCGGCTATAAACACAGTCACAGCTCCCAGCACAGGAGCAGGGTACCGAGTGTATGTACGTCGCTTCGGATGAAAGTGTTAGCTAAATCATATTTAATAACAATAATGATAATCATTAATAAGTTAGTTAAAGTAGTTAACAATAAAACTCAAATGAGTAACCACTATGTCGTTTTGCAGCTGCACCTCCAAACCAGTTCCAGTTCTAGCTCTTTGCTCGTTCTCTTTTGGTTCGGAACTGGCTCGCCTTTTTAGCCCCAGTTTTGTTCCCACCGCTCAGAGCCCGCCTGGTGCCATGACATCACAGTTTACGTCGCTGATTTTCTTCCCAACGCCGCTCACAACAACAACAATGGGGGATGATCGTGTTGCTTTTAATCATACGAAGCCAGATTAAATTAACGAGCGACTTCTCCAATGTTATACTCTTTCCCAGAGTGCAGTGCTTCATTGTCTATTCATGTTATTTACCGGCCGCTGCAGTGCTGCTCGTCCACCGGAGTTTAGTATCCCGCAGGGCCGGTTTTTGGCATCGGCGACATAGGCAGTCGCCGACCCCACCAGATCTTGGGGGGGGGGGCGCTGCGCTGGTAGCTCTGGGAGGGAAGACTATGTGTTTGACTGTTTGTGCTGATTCTAATTTTCGGCCTTGATGTAACAACATTCATAATTAAGTAAAGGTACCACCTTTTTCACCCCGGTTACACATTTCATTTGCCCTGTACCGGGCGCTGCAAGTGATGCAAATGGGGGGTGTTGGCTTATCAGGCGCCCGCAGCTCACAGCCAAAGTGCGAGAGAAGAGAGAGAGTACACCGGTACCGGGGATTGTTGTTGTTAGCATCTGGTGCTAGCTGCACTAACGGATATAAGAAGATGTTTCTACAATGATGTGGAGGGAGAGTCCTCTCCAGTCAGACTGAGAGGATCTTTGTGGTAAAGGATTCTCTGAGTGTTTAGAGTTCACTTTAGTCTAAGTTATCTCAGTGGGTCTCCCATTAACTCACGGCAGAGTTTAGTCTACTTTTAACTCACAGCAACGGAAATACCCCTGACCCCATAAGTGGTCGCTGTCAAAGGTGGGGTAGGTAATTAACTTCAGAAACACTTTGTGTTATATTCCATGGAATGCTCTTAGCATCCTGATAGCAATGAACACATGACATGCTTTGACAATAAATACATAAAAAAAAATTAATCTGTGGAAGCCGTAGCGCTGTAAAAAGCACGACCAATCATCTGAGCCGGCTAAAGTAACTGGGTGGCCTACCTGCCTGTCAGCCTTCCATCTGGGCACAAACTTATCTCGTGCCCTCATTGGTCATGTGTGCGTTCGTGTGTGTTGGAGGAGGGGCTCTGTGAGGAAGTCTGAAGGAAGGGGCATATCTATTCCGGTTGTGTATTTTCAAATTATAGCGCACTTGAGCTGGTTTCTCCATTCTTACCTCCCTACCTTTAACCTTTAATGTGTCTAACTATATTTAAAATGTGTGACGGACAGATGGCGAATAAATTAACTTATAATAAATAGTTACATTGGGTTTTTAGCACCTGGCTGATAAGGGCACAAGGTTTGTTATCACTTTATTTTATATGTTGATTGATATTATATTATATATATATATATATATGTGGTGTTATTTTGTACTTTTGCAGAGTTTTGTGTCCATGCTTTTGTTTGAGCAACACTGCTATATTAGCCGCTTGGTTAGTTAGGGGGCGGTAGTGAGCTATGTTTAGAACGGAGCTTGTCTGCTAATATAAAGACAGACAGTATATTATTGTGTTTAAGAGCAACTGTAGTTTATATAGTTTACAACTGTATATGTGTGATTTAAAATGTTTAAAGTAATGCTGTACACATTAATGTATGCTTAATGTTGGCCATGTTCAGTTAAAAAGGGTAAACAGGTCATGTTTCATGATTTATTGTCAGTAGGAGCTGTAATATCATTATTTAATTTTCATTGGAAATGTAACATTAACAAATGCAAGGAATGGAAATGTGTTATCTGTGAAATGATTGCTAATTGTTGTATTTTCTTTCATTTGTATAGGTCTTACGTTGGTAATGATTGTATACGAGCAAGGGTGTGCTATAAACAGATACCGTCAGTTAGAGAGTCGGACCATCATTCAGCCGGGGACGCTACAGTCGCAATCGAGTCACTCTGCTCAGCGATACTGCTTGCAACACCTTTTTTCTCTTCCCCGTTCTCGCTGTGAAATATTGCTCAGGGTTTCTTCCTGGTGTGGAAACAGGAAGAACTAGTCTTCAATCGGGCACTAGCTCCGAAGGAATCGCTTTGGTGGGAAAGGGAAAAGGTTGTGCTGGAGTTTGGTCCTTTTCATTGTGAGGAATACTGAGCTAACCCATCACGTGAGTTATCTCCATCCTCTGAAGTACTCACAAGGCGCTGAAAGCAGTTCATGGAACTTGCTACTGCTGCCGGCGTGGCATTCAGAGTTTAAAGGTTAAGAAACCTGAGATTCATGTTACAGTTGGACAGAGGAGATACATATGTGGCAGACAAACATCCACTCTTCTGAGGCAGCAATCTGCAACAGTCTGACCCCCAACCCACCCCCTCAAAACCTAAATCAGAGCACGCACGCACGCACGCACGCACGCGCACACACACACACACACACACACACACACACACACACACACTCACACACACACTGAGTGAACTGCTGTTTGGAGGTAGATGAAAATGAAGTGTATAGCCTGAGGGTGGGCTGAAGGAATGCCATACCCACTCTGAACGTGGACTTTGCTCTTGACTAATGAGAAACAGTTCACAACATCGTTGGAATGCAGGGCGACTATTACTACCAGCTGACTGTCACCGGGAGAAGCTCTCACACACACACACACACACGCACGCACGTACGCACGCACACGCACGCACGCACGCACGCACACACACACACACACACACACACACACACACAGTGGGGTGAGGTATGTCTGTGGATGTAGCGTCTCCAGGGATGTTTTGCTCCCTCACATGATCGGGGCAGTTCTTTGCGATGAGTTTGTTAAAGGAGGATGTAAATTCAATACACAATTTGAGGATTTGTTTTTAACTTAACTGGTTTTAAAAACTTCAGATACGAGTTTTTACACATCACACAGTATGATTTTGTGTCACAGTCGTCACTTTCAACGGGTATAATTAGGATTGTATCGATACCGATGCCGCCTTATTGCTTATGGATACTGGAATTATCGAAACTCTTATTGAAAGTTTTAATGTCTTTTATTTTGTGCAAAAAATGAGAAGATGTGGGAGATTCAATAACATGTTTTACAGAAATAACCGTATAACTATAGCAAAAACACATTAAAACAACATTTAGAGAACAAAGATTTGGGATCCCTCATGTATTATTTAGCCCAACCCCAAAAACATAATACATTCCTAATTTAAAGGTAGGTCGTTCACTTCAGAAACACTTTGTTACATTCCATGGAATGCTCTTAACATCCCGATATAATGAATACATTAAATGCTTTGACAATAAATATATACAAATATTTCATCTGTGGAAGCCGTGGTGCTGTAAAAAGCACGACCAATCATCTGCCTCGGCCCGCGGCAGATGATTGGATGGCCTACCTGCCTGTCAGCCTTCCATCTCGTGCCCTCATTGGTCATGTTGGAGGAGGGGCTCTGTGACGAAGTAGCAGATTTTTTCCGGTTGTGTATTTTCAAATCCTAGCGCACTCGAGCCGGTTTCTCCATTCTTACCTACACTACCTTTAACAGTTTTAGTTTAAGTTGTTAGCTTAGACCAAGGGTGCCCACACTTTTTCAGCTTGGGAGCTACTTTTAAAATGAGCAATCCCAGTTTTTAGTTTAACGGCAGATAAACGTTGGCGCGCCTACACTAATTGCGCCGCATAAGCGCATAATAGTGCGCTGCATTTGTGCTTCAGATGAGGAGGTGAGGCCGCCTCATAACGGCATGAACCCGTCAGGCACAAGACAACTCAGACTGGCTTTCCTGTGCGCTAAGGCCATAGTGAGGATGGATGATAGGACAACTTTGAACAAATTAAATTCATTTTTTCCTTTTATTTGTTTGCAATGCCATGCGATCTACCCACACTACCTTTGCGATCGACGTATTGGGCAGCCCTGGCTTAGACCAGCTGTAAGCTGACACCGGGGAAACATTACTTTTATGAGCGTCTTTATTCCGCAGACACATCAGTGCACCAGTAAACATTTGAAAGTTCAATGGCTAAGCTACCAAGCAAATGAGCGGTGTATCAGCTAGTGGCTAAGCACACACCTAAACAAACCGGAATCTTCTGTAGTGAAGAGGCCTTTGCACTAAACTGAGCAACAGCACATTGACACTAATGTTAGCAGCCACTTTGTTAAAACAGTAAGTCACGCTGCTCTGCTTCAGATTGAAAGCATGTTGGATGTGTGAGTTTCAGGTTGCTGATGTTACTCCCGCTGTGCGCACATGTTGCCCTGTCAGCTGACTGTGGGGATCACAGGACGACAGAGAATTGAGAGACGAGGCTCAGCATTTAAAACGGTCCAAACAACTTAATCAGTCGAGCTGCGTGTTTCTCACCAAACGGAACGGAACGTAGCACAAATACCGAGAGCAGCTCCAGCAGCTTATCGCTATCCCTGTACTGACCAATCAGGTACTGGTATTGATACCCATCCTTTACAAGACATGAAGTCATGTTTTTAGGTGGTGAAACTGTTCTCCGGCGGGATATAAACAATTAAAGTGGACTGACTGTTTCAGTGTACGGATGAGGCTGCTTGCTAACTGCTTGTTCATGAGTGAACAGACCCAGCAGAGAGGGAAACCCTCCTGTTGCTTATCAGACCCCCCTCCCTGGCAAAACAGCCCCTGTTTTGTTCAAACATGTAGTATATGCAAACAAAAGCCTGTTGGTAGAGCATGAAGTCACTGGCAGTGAAGTCACTGCTAGCGATAAGCCCAGCGTGGTGTTTGACATGCAGGCTGCATAAATGGCCATCTGTGCGGGTACACAGGCACACCCAAAACAGAAGGAGATATTCCCTGAACGCTCCCAGCCAGGGCGGGGGACTGGGCCCAGGAAGAAACAAAGCGACAGGAGCAGGAGCCGGGCTAGGTCCACAGTGGGGAGTGCAGACCTGCAATTATACAAGCCAGCAGAAGCACCACCTCCATCTCACACAAAACGCAGCCCTGAAAGCACGATCACGTTTCTGCAGCCTTTGTGTGGGCCTGCGTGTTCGGTTGCTTTACCTTTTGTATAGGAAGTACGTAGACAAATCTCCAGTTTGAGTCAGGCTATTCCCACAAGGCACAATAGGCCCAGCAAATAGCATTGCTGTAATGGCCGCAGAAAAGCTGTGGACAAACATTTACGGTTGGCCAGATTGAGTTTTAAAGAGCCTCTTTTCTCCTCCTGTCCTTCTTCCATTCAGACGGGTCAGTGGGCTCCTCCCTGGTGTGTTGTGCCAGGCCATTCACAGCCCTCCATCACTCAATGCCTCCACCTCTCCCCCTGTCAGACAACACTGACCCTGGCCACATGAACCACGGCATTCCTCAGCAAGCAAAAGTGTTTCATACCATGCTTTAAAAATAAAGGGGGGAAACACTGCAAGGCAAAAATGGAAAATTGAATTTGCAACTAAATGAACGTCTTCTTCCAACTTCAGTTTGCATTACATCTATGTTGTGTTGTGTGTAGGACCCACGACACCCCCTGATTCTGACTTTATGCAACATATTAAGGGATCCTTTATGTCAATATGCAAAGCAACATGTTTCTGATCAATATATTTGTAAAATGTTCCCAGGTCTTGGCTAACTAATTGAAAATATGCTTTGTCAAATAGGGAGACATTGCTTTTAAAAATAAATATGAATTAATAAACTATTGCACTGAAGTTCCTTTCACGTAAGGCATCATTGCTCCACTACTGGCTTGTGACCATATTTCAGTTGAACTTAAGTTCCTATATGAGGGGAACATAAGTACCGGGATGTCACATGAAGTGGTACTTTGCTAGCAGATCAATGACAACATTCTGAAAACGAACTTAACTTTTTTCTACAGTACTACAGTTGATATAGCTAACATTGGTACCTGGGGGGTTGGGACTAATGGCATCCAATCAAAGTAAGAAATTGTATATTGAAAATAACTTTATGAATGGCAAAATCCGACTTTTCTGTGGCTAATCAAGTGAATAAAATACTGGACAAAAAAAGCACTTCCTCACATATGAACAAATACTGCACATCCCATCATGCTATAGCTCGTCACACTGCCTATCCATTCTTGTTTCTGAAATGTGGTGGAATATGTACAGTAGCATGAGATGAAGATAATCTAACCATGATATATTCTCATCTCAGTAGTAACGGTTTGCCTCACAGAGCGTGTTCAGCCAACACATCCTCACTCCCTGGTCGGCCTATGTTGACGTTATGTCCAGTCCCTTGTGTCGGCTTTTTCCAACGCAAGGGGGGGGCCGTTAGCGTACATTTTCAACTTTCCGGGATGTCCATATTCCTCTATATAGCTCCCTAAACGTATGTTGTAGACGACTTGAGATCGCGAGCGAATGCTACCCGCAGATCCATTCTCACAGCGTTTATCAACCTTTTTCTTACTCAATATCAAGCCACACTTATTGTTTTTACTTCTTTATTTTAATTGAATAATGTAGGACTTTTGTTGCCGTCAGTTATGGGGATAGCAGGGGCTCAGAAAACTGAAATCTGTATCTGTATCTGTGTTAATGGACGTGCCGTTGTGCGATTGCGTTGCCTAATTTACAAACTCTTTAACTACAACCCTAATTATATTTAAAAACATTTTAGAAGGCCTCACGAAATACTTTAATGTAAATTTAAATTTAAATGTGAAGGGATGTGTGCAATGTGGTGATTACATTATTCACCCACGGATCTATGGGTTGGGGTATTGTTCCGCACGGACATTTTAGTTAACCGGACTTCCTGTTGATGTGAAATACGAAAACATTTTTTTCAAATAAAATGATACTTTATTCCGAGTGTGATTGCTTTTCTCTTTGAAAGTCATCACATAACGGCATTGTAATACACGGCTCGGCTGCATTGAATATTACATATCTGCCGTAGTTCTCTATTTATAGAGCCCTGATGAGAAGACTTCTAGACAAACAGAAGAACTGCCGCCGAAACTGAATATGTGACGTGGATCATAAATATATCAACAATCAAACAAAATCTTCCATTTCTCTTCACACAATACGTCTCCTTGCAGTATCAATAGTAAATCGGCTGACTTTGATATTTGATCCAATTGGTTGATAGGCTGTATTTACACCATAACGGTGCACAGCTGATAGAAAGGGACACCTGGTGGTTAAAGTATCCAGGCACTGCGCTCTGCTCAGGGTGAGAGAGAAGTCCAGAGCCAAAACATGTTGCATTCTTTAGTGAAGAACGTTACTGTGAAGCAGCGTTCGATTGTTTTCCTAACGGTCAAGTGCAAGTCTCCAAAAGCTCCAGGTAGAAGGGGGGCCTACAGTGAGTCTGTCCCTGATCTGATCTGGGGTCTGCTGCCCCTGCTGTCCGGCTTCAGTCTGGAAACCATGCCAGCTCCTAACATGGCACTAACAGACCCTGTTTCTCTCTTAAGGACATTTTATTTTAACTGATATTATACGTATGTATTATACTCTTATAAGATGTATGTAGATAGAATAAGAAATGTGCAGAATACGAGTTTAATGGTGGAGGTACACACATATTGAAAGATGTCTTGTGATGCACTGTTGAGGAACCTGCGACCCAAGTTTTTCATCTCCGGCCTTGTCAGGTATTGAACAATCAATAAATAAAGAACACAGAATTATTAAATATAAAACACAGAATTTGTGTGATTATACTAAATGATTTACAAATAAACACCACTGCATATTTACAACTGTTACACATGCTGATGTAACGCAAATGTTTCCAACTTAGGATCAATAAAGTATATCTTATCTTAAGCTGATCGATGGCTACTGCCATATTCGCACAATGTGCCTCTGAACAAGTGCATGTTTCAGGCTCATCAATTAACAACAGGAGGGGTCACAGACATAAGACCAGCTGTTAAATAAAGCTCTTCTGACCTTAGCTGGCATGTGGGTATATATATTAATGCTGCAATTTTCACCCATTTATTAATTATATGTTAAATGTGAGTGTTTCCTGTCCCCTAAACCTCCAGGGATGTACACAGTTTAATACTGGCAACTTCTTATTATGGGAAATACGAAAACGTCTTTTAAAACTACAACTCCCAGTAGAGACAGATAGATAGAGAACATGTTGCAAAACAGAATAGCCAGCATGTGTAGTTCTGGGGACGGGGTGGGGGAGGGGGGACGCGGCGGACCCGTTCAAATTTTGGACAGTCTGCCGTGGTTCCATCCCATTTCAAGTGCTGTTCGAGGCTCAGCGTAACCCTCGGAGCACACTCTCCAATCACAGAGCTTGAGGACTATCACGGGGGTTGTCAAGCGAAGCGGAGAGAATACTTACTTCCCGGTGTAATATTCTCTAAAGCAAATGAGCTGCTCCGACCCTCGGTCCTGACGGACTCCAACTTGTGTTTATTAATCAAACAAATAAATAAACACAAGGATAATTATGTAAATAACTGTGTGTGGTTTAGAAAAGAATACAAAATTAGAAGGAAAAAACGATGAACCAATACAGATTTCAGTATTCTGAGCCCCTACTCTCCCCATAACTGACGACAACAAAAGTCTTACATTATTCAATTAAAATAAAGAAGTAAAAACAATAAGTGTGGCTTGATGTTGAGTTAGAAAAAGGTTGTTAAGCGCTGTGAGAATGGATCTGCGGGTAGCATTCGCTCGCGATCTCAAGTCGTCTACAACATACGTTTAGGGAGCTATATAGAAGCCTATGGACATCCCGGAAAGATGGAAATGTACGCTAAGGGCCCCCCTCTTGCGTTGGAAAAAGCCGACACAGGGGACTTGACATTACATCAACATAGGCCGACCTGGGAGTGAGGATGTGTTGGTTCAGCAGCTCAACAGCAGAGAATCTTCTTTCCATCTGAAACTTAATATCCTGTATTTAGCACAACAATAAGTCATTATCCATTTATTCTCCCTAGAACTGCACCCCCTCACTCGTGTAGCAAATCCCACTTGTAAGAGCTCTGAAACTCAGAAGCACCACAGTGTTGTGTGGCTCATGAGATAACTAAGAGCAACACTGCCAAACGAGTCGACGAACACACGTCGGCTTTCTGCCCTCCTGGCCATTTGGACCCGCTCAGGGTTGAAGCCCTGTCGGTTAAAATGTGTTCCTCCAACAAGGGCAACATGGAAGAGAAAGCAAACAGACAAGAAATAGCTATTTGTGAAAGCCACTAAATAATGTCACTTATCACTACATAACTAGTAATAGAGAAAAGGTAAAACATATCCATCACAACGTTCCCAGGGCCGACAGTGATGGTTGTTTTAAGACTGGCAATCAGGCCAAAATGTACTACATTTTTCATCTCATCAATAATCTTATTGTAAGTGTAAGAAAGGTGCTTTGTTGTAACTAAGGATTTAGTATGAAAGCAAATTCTTGACATTTACTTCCTTCTTCAGTGTTTTCAACAAGTTGTGAGAGAGTTTGCAAACTGGTGTTTCACATGTTTGCTGTGAATCACCGTGGAGACATGCAAGAATCCAAGGTATGAATAATTAATATACAAATAATCATTTTGTAGGTTAAGGATTCTTTAAATCCGTTATCGACATACACCGGCCATTAACAGAAACTGGATCAAGTGTGGGACTCTGATCCAGGTGAGAGTGGCTCAGGGCGGCTGCTTTGCATTGTTGCTACTCCGGGAAGCGGACAGTTCCTGCATTTTAGCCATGCCTCATTTCGCTCTATTTGCTCTTTCCAGCCCTGTTTTTGCAAGGGCTGATTCTGTGATGTAGCTTTAATGCAAATGAGCTGCAGCTGACCACGCCCCCCTGCAGGAGAGGGGAGCGCTCTGATCAGCTGCTGGGCTCTCAGAAGAGAGGGAAGAAAAGAGAGGCTCCGTCCTCCGTGTTTTATTCTTATATGATTATATAGAGTCATCATTCATTTGTTTTAAAGCTCAATAAATAACAAAGAAGACCTCTGACCGGCACTTTGCTAATTTTGTCCGGAAGATTTAAACTTTAACGGACATGTTGACCGGCGAAAAAAAATCTAACTGAAACTCTGCCACACGGTCCCCTCGTCCCTTGGAAGAGGCGGAGAGGAGGGTGTTTGTCATCTGCTGGTGGACTACCGGAGAGCAGCAGGAGCACACGCTTGCCTCGGGGAGGGAGAAAAAGAGCCACAGCGGAGAATAAACAGAAGGGCAACCATGGCAACCATGCGTGGGAAGTCTTCTTCTTCGCTGCTTTTGTGGCAGCCTACAGCGCCACTTACAGGCATGGCATATGTACTACAGCGTCTCCAGCGCTTTCGAGCGGTCTCGTGTGAACGGACACTATTCCGGGCTGACGTCAGCTCGGATGGAATCTGTATCGTTGTAGCCCCGGCGCTCAGATTGCTTCTCTCTTTTCTTTGGAGCTCAACTTATACATGCTATGGTTATCTAAGTCTTGGAATTAGGTGCAATGACACAGACCTGACCTTTTTTGAACATCACATACATTAAGTTGAATTACACTTAAAGGTGAGGTAGGTACTTTTGGAGAAACCAGCTCGAGTGCGCTGGAATTTGAAAATACACAGCCAGAAAGAATCTGCCACTTCCTTCCAGAGCCCCTCCTCCAACACACACAAACGCGCACGTGACCAATGAGGGCACGAGATAAGTGTGTGCACAGATGGAAGGCTGACAGGCAGGTAGGCCATCCAGTTACTTTAGCCGGGCCGGCTCAGGTGATTGGTCGTGCTTTTTACAGAACTACGGCTTCCAGAGATGATGTTTTTTTATGGTCAAAGCACTTCAGATATTCATTGCTATCGGGATGTTAAGAGCATTCCATGGAATATAACAAAAAGTGTTTCTCGAGCCGGTTTCTCAAACTCACCTACCCCACCTTTAAATGAAAATATTACAAACATGTATCAACTCTGACAAAGCTATACAAAACAACATCTCAAATGATAATAATGAAACAAATATTAATTTGAATTGACGTATTTTCATTTTGGACCCAACAAAAGTTAATAAATGACTCTCTACGCATAGTCATTATACCTTGAGTTATAGTAGGCTATAATGTACTAGTGCAAAAAGATGAAAAGGAAAACATCTTTATGTTTCATTTTTATAAACGTGCATGCTCATCATGGCTGGGTATTTTACATGTACATGCAAGACAAAGGAGCATGAGGTTTGGAAATATCTTGTTGCATTGAAGAGGTTTTATGTTTCCGATTATTCAGAAGTGTATGATCCCAACGTACCCTGAACGCAGCGCTACAATCCATTGTTCGCTCCCTTTCCCAAACCCCGCCCCCGCTCTGAGCGGCGGCTGTGATTTGCTGAATCAGAGTGCGGTGCCGTCATCGCTCGGAGCTCCCATTCATCTCTTCACTTGGGCGTTGGACTCCGCATCTTATTAGCAACACGGGACATTTCTCCATTTTGCAGCCTGTCTACACTATACTGGATTTTATTACCGCTCCTACCTGTCAGCTTTCTCCTGATTTAAAGAAAATCCTCATCGCGCTGTCTGGACTTGGCGTTACATTTTCTCTTTGAACTTTTTCTTTTTACAGAAAGGGACACGGTAGCGAAGAGCTTAACGTTTCAACAAAGAGGCTTGTGGGTCTTTGTTCGTTTTTTGGATCAGTTGAGTTTCTTTGTTGGAGCTAAAAGCATGGGAGCGCAGTTGACCAAGACATCTGGAAAGGCTGAAACCGTGACTGAGAAGCCCGGAGAGGTGGCTGCTTCACCCACCAAGGCCAACGGACAGGTAAATGATATTATACCCGCCGCCTCTTCTCATCCAGCAGGGAGAATCTGGCCCCTCTGGAGGGATGCGCTCTGAGGGCGCGATCCGTGCGTAATTGTGGATTGAGTGAATGGAGACCTGTGGTGGGAGTTTGAAGTAATTGGAAATACTTGTGAATAATTATGAATATATTGGAGTAACATAAGTCTTTGATATGTCTAGTCTCACATTGAAAGCATTATATGGCACGGAAATGTAAAGGAAATGTGAAAACAAGCTTTGAGCAGGAAGACTAGTTGGTTTGATCTTTTGTGAATACAACCACTTTGAATGTAGCATTTTGATAAAACCATGTGTTGAAGGATTGCCTGGTAAATGCAATCAAAAAATATTGTAGGATAAAAATAAGAGCTTCACTTGGAAATCCTGTCGATGGAAATGTAAAAACTGCTGAGTAAGACAGGAGGCACGGCTGTGCGCCCCGAGCACCGAGCTTTTGTTACATATGCTCCACTAGAAAGTGGAGATGGCAGCCGGCTATCACACAGGAGGGGGGGGGGGGCAGGGTTGGTAGCCCTGGAATTAGGGGGATGTGTCTAATCGCTTCTTTGAACAGTTTGTATATCTGAGAAAACGTACAATTCGGAACCCCGTTTAGGTTTTATACATGTTTAGGAAATATGTCTGAAGTGTGTCTGCACTAACGGGCATCTGCTGTCATAATGAGCAGCTGCTTTGCTTGGTGCGCGCTGCTGGAGCGCGCAGGCACTGACCCCTGGCGATCCATCCGGGCACTGCGCTCTGCTCAGGGTGAGAGAAGTCCAGAGCCAAAACATGTTGCATTCTTTAGTGAAGAACGTTACTGTGAAGCAGCGTCCCATTGTTTTCCTAACGGTCAAGTGCCACGTCTCCAAAAGCTCCAGGTAGAAGGGGGGCCTAAAGTGAGTCTGTCCCTGATCTGATCTGGGGTCTGCTGCCCTGCTGTCCGGCTTCAGTCTGGAAACCATGCCAGCTGCTAACACGGCACTAACAGACCCTGTTTCTCTCTTTAGGAAAACGGCCATGTGAAAGTGAACGGAGACGCCTCTCCGACAGCGGCTGAGAACGGCAAAGAGGAGGTGGTCCAGGCCAACGGCAGTGCGGCGGCCGAGGAGAGCCCCGAGGAGGACCAGGCCGAGGCCCCCGCGGAGAAGGAGGCTGCAGAGGGGGAGACCGTAGAGGCAGCGTGTCCTGCCCCTGCTGAGGGAGAGGCGGCAGCAAAGACAGAGGAGGGCGCCACACCTTCCACCAGCAACGAAACCCCCAAGAAGAAGAAGAAGCGCTTTTCCTTCAAAAAGTCCTTCAAGCTCAGCGGCTTCTCTTTTAAGAAGACCAAAAAGGAGACAGGAGAGGAAGCAGAGGCCGAGGAGGCAGCAGCATCCACAGAGGAGGCCACAGAGGAGGCAGCGGCACCCAGTGAGGAGGCAAAGTCTGCTGAGGGGGGGTCCACACCTGCTGCAGAGCCCGCCAAGGAGGAGGCACCCGCAGGGCCGGACGCAGAGAAGCCCGCTGTGGAGGCCACGGCCCCCGAGGAGAAACCAGCCGAGGAGGCACCCACAACAGAGGAGGCTGCCCCCCCCTCACAGGAAGCAGTGTCAGTGGAGGCTCCGGCTGCCGTGGCAGAACCAACTGAATAAGTCCAGAAGAAGGAGAGAAGGAGAGAAGGAGAGAATCAAAGAACATCTCCCTGTTTGTATGTTGGAGTGACGCCACGTCCTGGCTTTAAAGAACATTTCTACAACCAGGGACTCTCTGAGGCTTTTGTTTATCTGTTGGTTTACATTCCCCCTTTCACAAAGCCCCCTCTGGCCCCTTGGCGCTTCCACTCCAGCGGGCCAGAGGGGGTGGCTTCCGTTTCTAAACCCCATTAGGGCAGCCTCACTGCCATATATTTTTTCATCAGTATTACATTGTTTTCTATTTGAATTGTTCTACAACATGTTAACAACATGGTATGGACATGAAGGGGGGGGCTAGAAGTGCCACCGATTATTTAGAACATATAATAGTCTAAAGACGGAGACCAACATGGACACACACCATACGGTTTAAACAAGTCATTTTACAACAAGAGTTAGGCTTTTAGGAAGAAGTATAAACCCATAGGAGCTCTCACATCTCAGTCAGTCGGTGATTCAGTAGAAATACAAGTTGTATAGGTTTGATTGTTTATTGTTGGTTTTATGACCTTAATACAGATGTAAGTATGTATAGGCGGGGTGTTTTTAACTGTGATTATTGTACAAAATGAAATCTTGCTCAAGAAGAAGCACATGAAGTTTGCAGCTCTTTTTCAACCCGCTCAATGTTGTAAGATAACACAAAAGCCCACCTGGAAGCCCACCTGGAAGCCTCTGAAGCGAAAGCAAGCTGTGAGCAGTGGATGCTTGACTGTTTATATACTGTGCTATGTTTTTCATTACAGCAGCAATGGCTTTTCAGTGGTCTTTGACGACATGGAAGGAATCTATTAGATGCGAATGTGTGTGGCATCGTGTCCCTCTATCTTTCTTCGTGTCCTTTGGTGATGCTGGAGAAGCTTTGAGCAGTTTGACCAAGAGACGCAATGTAACGTTGCTTACAAACGAATGCTATTAAACTGCTCTGCTTAAGGTGTTCTAATTGTCTGTGAGCACACTAAAAGCAAAAATAAATGTGAATAAAATGTTAGTGCATCTATTGTTATTTGGGTATTACACACTGTAGTAAACTGCACTTATTGCATTAATGTACTGCAGCAGCTCTGAGCTAAATCCTTTCAGATACACAACGTGACATGAGTGTAACCTACAACACTGCACAGCCCAAAGTTAGTGGACACCGGAGTACTACACGGACACTGCTGAGCACGGGATGTCAAGCTGGCCCACAGCACACTGGGGAGAGTGCAGGCTCTGTGTCAGGGTCACGGTTAACAGGAGGAAGGACAGAGGGACAGGAAGAACCCATTTAATGCTGCAGTACTGAGAAAAATACTCTGATCTGGTACTTGAGTAAAAGTAGAAGTACTCAGATCTTGTAGTTGAGTAAAAGTAGAAGTACTCAGATCTTGTACTTGAGTAAAGTAGAAGTACCAGAGTGTAGGAATACTCTGTTACAGTAAAAGTCCTGCATTCAAAATGTTCCTCAAGTAAAAGTAGAAAAGTATTATCATCAAAATATAGTGAAAGTAGCGACACTAAAAGTAGTCGTTGTGCAGATTGGTCCATGTCAGAATAATATATATGATGTGTTTTATAATGATTGATCATGAAAGTGTTCTCAGAGCTGGTGGAGGTGCAGCTAGTCTGAAGTACTTTGTAGACTGCAGGGTAGCTGGTGAAGGTGCAGCTAGTCTGAAGTACTTTGTAGACTGCAGGGTAGCTGGTGGATTCACTCCAGGTGGAACTAAAGTCTGATTCAACACTAGATTTACCATCATTCATCCAGATCTGTGAAGTAACTAAAGGGATTAAATACTTGTAGTGGAGGAAAAGTACACGTTACCTCTGAATCATGCAGTAGAAGTACAAAGTAACAACAAATTATAATACTCAAGTAAAGTACAATTATTTCTAAATTGTACTTAAGTACAGTACTTGAGTAAATGTTCTTAGTTACTTTACACCACTGCATTTAAGGGTCCCAAACAACACAGATAGTGCACTCCTCCCCACGCTGAAGACTAACTATAATGGCCTCATTGATGAGTACAGCCCTATGAATTGCATACATCTCTCAGACATACTGTGTGTACTCTGTGATTTAGTGCCGAGGTGCCACTGATCTAACGGCTGAAGCTGCACTGTTCTACTGTACACACCAAATCCGGTTTATGTTACAACAATTCACATGAGAAACTGAACCCTGGTATGGTCACAGGTTGTGCCCCAGAACAGGAAGTGAGTTCTGGTCGTCTCACTGTCACCACAGGTCAGATGGACAGACCCTTAAAGACAGCAGATGCAATCTTCAATAAAACAAAAAACAACCTAAAACCAGGTACGATAAGAAAAATACACATCAAGTAAATAAGTACAGATGAGTGAAATTGAAAAAATGAAGTCACAATATACAGCGAAACATGACAAGCAATCAAAATGAGACGAAGTGCCCTCTGCCGTTAGTTAAGTAGCAGCATACACAGCAGGATGTACAGTGTGTGTGTGTGTGTGTGTGTGTCATAGACACATATAGTAATGTTAATACTCTATTACAAAATGTGAAATGTGAGTTCTAAAGCCTACAGCAAAGTGATCAGAAGCTCTGACAGTCCACATCTCAAGAGCAACCATCATCCCCGATAACATCTTCACCCACGGAAGTACTTAAAATACTTTACTACAATCATTGTTTTCATCCTTAATTTGGAATATTTACAAATATATTATTGGAAGAAAGTTAAACTAAGTAGACCTATGATACTCATTCAGACAGAGCAGTCTTAATTTTTCAAATACAAATGCGTTACAGAAGCTGCCGCGGAGTGTTTCTCAATCTCGAGTGTGCTTGCTTGGTAGCACATGTTTTAGGGCCCTTCTCACTTCTCTTATTTTTCATTTCCTCGCTCCTCGGTCTCACTGGAAGTTGATTTGTCTGCGCCATCTTGAGTAGCGTCCCAATGGCCTTATTTCTGCCGGAGGAGCGAGGAGCGATAATGGAGGAGCTATAACCGAGGAACCACTGATGCTTCTTGACATGAGAGCAGTTTCCCAGAGGAGTGAAGAAAACACATGAACCTCACGGGACTCACTCCTCAGTTTATACCGTGTTTTGTTTCAATTCATGTTTCATTTAGTTACAAATATGTGATATATCTGAACAACAAAGTGGTCAACAATCATTTTATTCATTTATTGGAAACATTTTCATGATCGCTTTTTTCGTTTTACATTTTCATTTATTGTCATTTCCATTCAGTCATTAAGTGCTTTTAAAATGTTAATGTGCTGCATATTCACACAAACACGCAAAGTGTGCAGTCCAATGAATGTTAATCTAACGGGTTTTGATAGATAACATATCTCTTTTTCTTCTCTGAATTCTTTTATTTATTTTGTGCACTCTAATCAATATTAATCAAACTAATGTTCGTTTATACATTTTATGAGTTCTTATTTTATTTAATGTATTTGGGTCTACAACAGATAATACAAATGTTAGTGTCAGTAAATGTGTACTAACAGAGGCGGGGGTGTTTGTGGAAACAACGGGGACAGAGCTGCTGTCAGACGATCAGCTGTGCGGCGTCATCACAAACGGACGTCGCTTCACGTGACACTCCGGAGGAAAGGACGTCCCATTGCTCTTAAAACTCATTTCCCTGCTTCTCGTAGTTTCCTTGCGTCTCTCCGCTTCCCTGGTGGGAGGGACTAGAGGCAGGGAAACGACGCAAGGAATCCATTTAACCGAAGTGAGAAGGGCCCTTAGTAAAGAGCTTTCTCCCTCCAGTCAACCTGTACCTCGCTTGATATGCTATCTTTTGGGTCAGCCTGCCCCCATGTGGCTGTACATCATCATTACACACATGTTAAAAGTGCAATACCGTATTTCCTTTAGGGGTTCTCCAAATGTTAGGGGCCTGGTACCTCTGACAGAGGAGAACATTTCCCCAGGAACCCCTCATCATCAAAACACCAAGTAAATGCTTACTTCCATGTGTACCTTTAGCCATTGTGAAGTTAACTCAAGTTTGGATTACTGATTAAGATACTTTTTGAAATCTCACAGGATAAGATTCATTGCTCCCTCTCTGCTATACAGCGTCGTCACACATTAGAAAACTAGGACAGTAGTCAAGACTAAGGCAGAGTCTATTAAGTAGCCTATGTATGATTTAAATAAACTATCTCTGATGCAATGCAATGGAAATAATCTGCTCAAAATGAATCCAAACTTGTTTAACACAAACTGTACATGAAATATGTCACTTACTGTAGGGTCATTATTTTACTAAGAGCCAGAAAAACAACCCTAAAGGGGGGAACCGCTGCGCTCAGTGAGATGACAGAGTTTCTAAGCTAATGTAGGTGGGAGCAATGACAAGAGTATGCTAGTTTTATATCGACAAGCAGTTTACAGCACAATTGTAATCAAAGGATTTTTTAAAAAGATATTAAAAAAACAAATACCATTTTTTTTAAACATTAATTAATGTAGGTTCTGGTTCCAACAGTTTTCTTAAACAGTGGGTTGTCCTTCAGATGATACAGCACGGTGAAATAAACAATTCAAAGAATACTTGAGGACTGTGCTGCAATAACTGTTGCACATTTAAGTGGGGTATTCAAGAAATCCACTGATTCAAATACAATTCCAAAGGATTTAATAATAATAATAATAATTAATTACTGTACATTTGTTATTTGAGCGCTTTTTCAAGTGTTCACAATGGCCTGACGCAGGCGGGTTTCAAACTGGTGTTCCTCAACGCCCTTTGATCTGATGATCAATGCTCTAGCCCACTGCGCCAAAACTGTAACAGTGATTGAAGTGGAGAGTGGAATTCTTAGAGGACAGCAGTGTTGAGTCGTGTGTGTGTGCGTGTGTGGATACGCTGCTCTGCTCAGTTTTTTCATCCTTTCAACAAGTTGATCTCACCTGGAGATTTATTACACTGAACAAAAATATAAATGCAACACTTTTGTTTTTGCTCCCATTTTTCATGAGATGAACTCAAAGATCTAAAACATTTTCTATAAACACAAAATAACCATTTCTCAAATATTGTTCAAAAATCTGAAAAAATGTGTGATAGTGAGCACTTCTCCTTTGCCGAGATAATCCATCCCACCTCACAGGTGTGGCATATCAAGATGCTGATTAGACGAGAGGGGTCTGCCTGCAGACCTCCACTCTCAGGACAGTTCCGGTGCAGACCTCCACTCTCAGGACACCTCCACTGTCAGTACAGGAAGTGCACGCTAAGAATTCCAAAATAAAATCACCACTATCAGTACAGTGCCACTTTCCGAACAGGAAATGCGCGCAAATACAAAATAAAATCGGATCGTGACGGATCGTGACACTTAATATAATACATATGTATATATGTATGTATATATCTATATATATATAGATATATACGGACATCTTGTATTGTAGTTACTATCAATACAGCCGCAGCGCCACTTTCAGAACAGGAAATGCACGCAAATACAAAATAAAATCGTACTGACACTTATTATATACATAAAGTATATATAGATATTAGGGGTGTAACGGTTCACAAACATTTCGGTTCGGTACGTACCTCGGTTTTTTGGTCACGGTTCGGTTCGGTACAGCAGAATTTTTTTTCACAAAACAAAACATATATTTTTTTATTATTATTAAACTGTGAATAATGTATTCACTCAAATAAATACAAAATATAATAAGATAAACATTAAGGTGCAGCATTTCGATGAACTGAAATAATCTGTATTTGAACTTTACTGTACTAGTACTCACAAAACATAAACTATTAGTCTTGGGTTTTTAATTATTATTAAACTGAATAGTCACTCAAATAAATACAAAATATAATAAAATGAACATTAAGGTGCAGCATTTCGATTAACTTAAATAATCTGTATTTGAACTGTACTGTACTAGTACCTAAGCAGCCAGTTTGACATTATGACTTGCTTGTCATTGTATTTTCATGTTTTTTTATAGAAAGATGAACTTGTCCACATTGCTTGCCGAAAGGGCAGATCTGCTGGCACTAACAATGCTGTGGAGAACACCCTCTCGCTAGGGACAGAGGTAGCAGATACAGCCAGGTAGCGCTTTGCTAACATGGCAACATAAGGATATTTGCCGTTTGTAATAGCTTTGGCTCGGTCTGAAGTTTTTGCGAGTGGTGGAGGCTTAAATGCTAGCGGGAGTTGGGTTTGCACTTCAGTCTTTTTTCTTTTGGTACTGGTGATATTCACGTTCAGGTGATGCCTTTTCAAGAGTGTGCAAGTTTGATGTATTGCCAGCCGCGTAACCAATGTTAGTTGAACAATGTGACAAACAGCTTTGGTTCGTCCACCTGTCTTTGTCCGTCATCCTTGTACGTAACTGCGAAACCAAAATGTTCCCAAACCGGAGACTTCAATGATGCTGGAGGATTTTCGAGCTCAACTTTATCTGCGTTCGACAGTTCCTCAAATTACTGACTACATTTGAACGCATCCCTCTGACCAGCTCTCATAGCATGCCCTCTCATCCAATGAAATGACTTGCTCGCTCTATGACGCGTTGAACCCAATGTGAGGAAATTACTCTGAATGCTGCGACGCAGCACCTGAGATTACTTCCAAAAAGTTGTTCACGTTCTCAATTTTTTACGTTTAACATTATATTCGTTCGGTACACTTCGGTACACACCTGTACCGAAATTATTCGGTACGGGTACGTGTACCGTTACACCCCTAATAGATATATATAAAAATAGGGACACCTTGTATTGTTTACTCTCAGTACAGCACCACTTTCCGAACAGGAAATGCACGCTAATACAACATAAAATAGCACTGACACTTATCTATATAGATATATATATCTATATAGATATATATATTTATTTATATATATATATATATAAATACGACATCTTGTATTTTAGTTACACCCGCTAGACAACAGTGGAAGGTTCGAGAAACAACCGTGTTTGCCGGGTGCACCGCGGCGGAGGTGGAGAGGTTCCAGCTGGGAACCTCCACCCCGCTGCGGGACCCGTGGGACCCCTGGACGGTGCGTCTTGGTCACGCTTCATATCGGCCGGCGCGGAGGCCCTCTGACAGTGGGTCGCGTTTGCCATTCGATCAGTGAGAGGAGAGGAGAAAAATGCAACCAAAATTGTCAAAACCATTAATATATGGATGAGTGTGGGGGGGGGGGGGCTGGACACAGGCCGTGGGGGGACACCCGAGACCGGGCAATGTGAAATAACCTAAAAAATAATAAAATTGGGGAAAAGTGGAAAAAAGTGTCCGAAAATAGGCACTCGTGAGGAGGGCAGAGTCCCCTGTCAACTCCCGTTACATATCTCCATGGTGTCATTTGAGCGAAAAACTTTTACGAGAACCAGGCTGGGGGGGTCAAAAGGGCTTGACCAAGGCCGACCCAAAGTGCACGGTGGTCGGACTCATCACCTCCGTGATGAGTCTCCATTGTGATTTGAAAACTTACAAACGAGTCCTTCGGTGGGCGGGAAAAAAACGCGTCAGAATCGTCACTTCCTGTACTGACAGTGGAGGTGTCCTGAGAGTGGAGGTCTGCACCGGAACTGTCCTGAGAGTGGAGGTCTGCAGGCAGGCTCCCATGGATTAGACAGCATGGTTATTGCACAGGTGTGCCTTAGGCTGGCCACAATAAAAGGCCACTCTGAAACGGGGGGGTCTGGGGGGGGGTCGGAAAACCAGTCAGTATCTCGTGTGACCACCATTTGCCTCACGCAGTGCAACACATGTCCTTCGCATAGAGTTGATCAGGTTGGTGATTGTGGCCAGTGGAATGTTGGTCCACTCCTCTTCAATGGCTGTGCCAAGTTGCTGGATATTGGCAGGAACTGTAACACGCTGTCGTACACGGCGATCCAGAGCATCCCAAACATGCTCAATGGGTGACATGTCCGGTGAGTATGCTGGCCATGCAAGAACTGGGATGTTTTCAGCCTCCAGGAATTGTGTACAGATCCTTGCAACATGGGGCCGTGCATTATCATGCTGCAACATGAGGTGATGGTCGTGGATGAATGGCACAACAATGGGCCTCAGGATCTCGTCACGGTATCTCTGTGCATTCACGATGCCATCAATAAAATGCACCTGTGTTCGTCGTCCATAACATACGCCTGCCCATACCATAACCCCACCACCACCATGGGCCACTCGAGTCACAACATTGACATCAGAAAACCGCTCACCCACACGACGCCACACACGCTGTCTGCCGTCTGCCCTGAACAGTGAAAACCGGGATTCATCCGTGAAGAGAACACCTCTCCAACGTGCCAGACGCCATCGAATGTGAGCATTTGCCCACTCAAGTCGGTTACGACGACGAACCGGAGTCAGGTGGAGACCCCAATGAGGACGACGAGCATGCAGATGAGCTTCCCTGAGACGGTTTCTGACAGTTTGTGCAGAAATTCTTTGGTTATGCAAACCGATTGTTGCAGCAGCTGTCCGAGTGGCTGGTCTCAGACGATCTTGGAGGTGAACATGCTGGATGTGGAGGTCCTGGGCTGGTGTGGTTACACGTGGTCTGCGGTTGTGAGGCCGGTTGGATGTACTGCCAAATTCTCTGAAACGCCTTTGGAGACGGCTTATGGTAGAGAAATGAACATTCAATTCACGGGCAACAGCTCTGGTGGACATTCCTGCTGTCAGCATGCCAATTGCACGCTCCCTCAAAACTTGCGACATCTGTGGCATTGTGCTGTGTGATAAAACTGAACGTTTCAGAGTGGCCTTTTATTGTGGCCAGCCTAAGTCTAATCAGCATCTTGATATGCCACACCTGTGAGGTGGGATGGATTATCTCGGCAAAGGAGAAGTGCTCACTATCACACATCTTTTCAGATTTGTGAACAATATTTGAGAGAAATGGTTATTTTGTGTGTATAGAAAATGTTTTAGATCTTTGAGTTCATCTCATGAAAAATGGGAGCAAAAACAAAACTTGGTCGGCCCTGTAGTGTGAAAAGTCAAAAATGACAATTACATCATACTCTTCAGTAGAATAATTGTAACAAATCGAACCTGGACATCATCCACACCAAGACTTGCCCAAGGCCCAGGGCACAAGATCTGAGCAAGGTTTCTGTGAACACAATGCATGTTAAAGTTAAGAATAAGTACAATTTAATTCAATTTTATAAGTACTCAAAAATCATGAAGAAAATCTTTGAACACTGTTGGAACAGGAACAAACTTGAACTTACAAAAAAAAAGTAATTAAGGGGTAAAACAGAACAGCCCCGCTGTCAAGTGGCATCTACGGTTCTGTTCAATGCCTTTTATTAAATACAATGCATCCCATGTTAGTTCAAATAAAACAGAGCCATAGATTCAAAAAAGATAGACAAGTGGTCTGAAACAGAACTGCACTGTCCGGATGTGATGGAACTGTGCGCCAAAAGACCTGAATGGTTTGGTGCGACTATCATCTCTCCAGCCAGCGCCACGGAGGGGATCTAGAAAGAGTATCTGTTAATATCACACGTTCCAATATCAACAGATATACTTTGACATACAAACGTTATATTATAAAGTTGTAGGATCTGTATTATACAACTGAATTAAGCGAATTTAAAGATACAAACTAGGGATGTAACGATATACCGAATATCGCGGTAAATAAACGTCCCAATACCGTCGTGAGACAGACAAAATCTACCGCAATTTCTTTTTTTTGTTTTAAACCTTTATTTAACCAGGTGGTCCCATTGAGATCATCGATCTCTTTTTCAAGAGAGACCTGTCCAACATGGCAGCAAGTAGGTTACAGCATGAACATAAAACAACAGAACACAAAAGGACATCGTATTTACAGGGCTACATTTACACACCTAGAGACATTGACAAGTACCAACAGTATATTTATATCTTGTCCTGTCAATAAGCCTCACCTTCTTGGCAAAAACGGTATTGTTTTTGAAGAGGTGGAGAGACAATCTACAGTTTGACCCACTGCTGTCACCCATGGCCAAAGCATATCTCTACGTCCCACTGAGGTGGCGTTAGACTTTTTCGCTGTCCGTCATTTTTACAGACAGGATCGTAAAATGTCAGTCATAATCCCTTATTACCATAGTTTATTACCCGTCGGGTCTGAACAGCGAGGTGCATGCACACACGGCATAACACCGTCCCCCCCGTTGACAGTTCACGAGCGTGCTCTCTCGTGAACTGTCAACGGGGGGGGGGCGGTGTTATGCCGTGTGTGCATGCACCTCGCGGGAGCGCGCACAGCGTAAAGCAAACAGCCTGTCCTCCTACAAAAAACGACCATATAGGTCGATTGTTCAGCAGCTAAATACGACCCAGAGACACGTTTTAAAGTGTAGCGCCTCTAGTGGTCGTGTAAGAAACAACATGCTCCTGTCGATTGCAAACGCTCCGGAGGGTCGTTTATTCACAAATAACCCTCTCTGGAAAATCCTAAATTGTGGAATAGTTTGGCCATTAAAATGCTTTTTTATTAGATTTCTAGCGAGAAGTGTATATTGTACTTTTATAATCCACGTCCAGTGGATGTGTAGGATCTACAGTTTGATAGATATACGAACATGATTTGAGGTCTCGCCAGGAGAACGTGTACTGTATATGGGGCAACTTCCATGTAAAGTTAGCGTGGGTGAAAACAGTATTTCCGGTCTCGAAGTTTTCATAATAAAACCGGAAGTATTCCCCACACTGTCAAATGATTACGCAGTGATATCTCCATTACTCATCCACTAAAAAACATCAGTTTATCCTTGTTAATTACACAATATTGATTGGTTTAAATTGTGTACAATGCTTTTGTGTTTTTAACCTTCGATTCGGAGAAACAAATTGTTTTTTCGGAGTTTAGACACTACAGAGTTTCCGAAGACACTACACTACCCAGAATCCCCAGCTATCGTTTGGGACTACAACATCCGCCTTGCTTTACAAACCCGTGATTAGCCCTCAAGCTCTGTGATTGGATATTGGAGTGGCAGTGCGACAAGGTTACGCTGAGCGTCAAAGCTCTTTGAAATGGAATGGAACCACGCCAGACTATCCAAAACTGGACTTGGACGGGTCCAGCCCGGCCCTCCCCCCCAGAATTACACTTGCTGGCTATTGTGTGTTTTGCAACATGTTCTATGGCACGTCTCTACTGGGAAATGTAGTTTTAAAAGACGTTTTCGTATTTCCCACAATTAGAAGTTGCCAGTATTAAACTGTATACATCCCTGGAGGTTTAGGGGACACGAAACACATTGGTGTTATCAAATTTAAAACATATAATTAATACATGGGTGAAAATTGCTTGTGTCCATAATGGGCAGCATTAATACCACATGACAGCTGGTCTTATGTCTGTTGTTAATTGATAAGCCTGAAACATGCACTTGTCAAGGTTCAGATGCAGATTTAGCAAATATGGCAGTAGCCATCGATCATCTTAAGATAAGATACTTTATTGATCCCAAGTTGGGAAATGTTTTTGTTACAGCAGCATGTACTACTTTGTTCTACTCCACTACAATTCAGAGGTTAACCTGGTATTTTTACTCTACTACATTTATTTGTGTTACTTTGCAGATTCTGATTAATGATGTGAAATATAAACAACCCTTAAATCAGACTTTAGTTACACCTGAGTAAAATTCAGCCTTATCAGTTTGTCTGTTTTGCACATCCTCCTGTTAATATCTTTGGACGTCCTGCACTAAACTGTTTTATTGTAGAGATCACTACAGTATCTTCTAGATATTTTCCATTCTATATTTCTATCATTGACCCCTATTTTGTATGTAGGCTACTCTTAATATTTAAATGTTTTCATCAAATATAGCCTGGGGGCTGTGTTGTCTGGAACCTTGTGTTCCTGGTAGGGTCTCCCATGGCAAATTGGTCTCAGGCAAGGGGCCAGACTAAGATTGGTTCAAAAGACCTCATGAAAGGAAAAACAAGAAGTGAGGATACCCGGCCCGGAGGAAGCCCGGGGTCCCCTTCTGGAGCCAGGCCCAGAAGGAGGACTCGTCGGCGAGCGTCTGGTGGCCGGGCTTGCCACGGAGCCCGGCCGGGCCCAGCCCGAAAAGGCAACGTGGGCAACACCTCCGCTTCTCTGTCCCGCGGGCCCACCACCTACGGGAAACATCGATGGGGTCGGGTGCGCTGCCAGACGGGTGGCAGTGAAAGCGGAGGGTCTCGACGGACCAGACCCGGGCGACAGAAGCTGGCTTTGGGGACGTGGAACGTCACCTCTCTGGGGGGGAAGGAGCCGGAGCTTGTGCGGGAGGTGGAGCGGTACCAGTTGGATCTGGTTGGGCTCACCTCTACGCACAGCGTCGGCTCTGGAACCTTACTTCTGGATAGGGGTTGGACTCTATTCTTCTCCGGAGTTGCTCAAGGTGTGAGGCGCCGGGCGGGTGTGGGGATACTCACAAGTCCCCGGTTAGGTGCTTCGTTGTTGGAGTTTACCCCAGTGGACGAGAGGGTCGCCTCCCTACGCCTGCGGGTTATGGGGGGGAAAACTCTGACTGTTGTGTGTGCTTATGCACCCAACAGCAGTTCAGAGTATTCGGCCTTCTTGGAGACCCTGGAAAGAGTCCTGTATGGGGCTCCTGAAGGGGACTCCTTAGTCTTGCTGGGAGACTTCAACGCACATGTGGGCAATGATGGAGACACTTGGAGGGGCGTGATTGGGAGGAACGGCCCCCCTGATCTGAACCGGAGTGGTGGTTTGTTACTGGACTTCTGTGCTAGTCATGGATTGGCCATAACAAACACCATGTTCGAACATAAGGATGCTCATAAGTGTACGTGGTACCAGAGCACCCTAGGCAGAAGGTCCATGATCGATTTCGTTATCGTATCATCGGACCTGAGGCCGTATGTTTTGGACACTCGGGTAAAGAGAGGGGCGGAGTTGTCAACTGATCACCATCTGGTGGTGAGTTGGGTCGAGTGGCGGGGGAAGCCTCTGGATAGACCTGGTAAGCCCAAACGTGTAGTTCGGGTGAACTGGGAACGTCTGGAGGAGGCCCAAGTTCAGGAGGCCTTCAACTCACACCTCCGGCGGAGCTTTTCGGGCATTCCTGTGGAGGTTAGGGACATTGAACCAGAGTGGTCGGTGTTCAAAGCCTCTATTGCCGAAGCCGCGGTGGGGAGCTGTGGTCTCAAGGTCTTAGGTGCCTCAAGGGGCGGTAACCCTCGAACCTCCTGGTGGACACCGGTGGTCAGGGAAGCCGTCCGACTGAAGAAGGAGGCCTTCAGGGATTTGTTATCCCGGGGGACTCCCGAAGCAGTTGCAAGGTACCGACAGGCCCGAAGGGCAGCAGCCTCATCCGTGGCCGAGGCAAAGCAGCGGGTGTGGGAGAAGTTCGGAGAAGACATGGAGAAGGACTTTCGGGCGGCACCAAAGTTGTTCTGGAAAACTGTCCGACACCTCAGGAGGGGGAAGCAGGGAACCATCCAAGCTGTGTACAGTAAGGATGGGACGTTGTTGACCTCAACTGATGGAGTGTTGGGACGTTGGAAGGAACACTTTGAGGAACTCCTGAACCCGACAACTCCGCCCTCTATGTTAGAGGCAGAGCTGGAGTATGACGGGGGATCAACGCCAATCTCCCGGGGGGAGGTCACTGAGGTCGTCAAACAACTCCACAGTGGCAAAGCCCCGGGGGTGGATGAGATCCGCCCGGAAATGCTGAAGGCTCTGGGTGTTGAGGGACTGTCATGGTTGACACGTCTCATCAACGTTGCGTGGAAGTCGGAAACGGTACCGAAGGAGTGGCAGACCGGGGTGGTGGTCCCCCTTTTCAAAAAGGGGGATCAGAGGGTGTGTGCCAATTACAGAGGCATCACACTACTCAGCCTCCCCGGGAAAGTTTACTCCAAGGTACTCGAAAGGAGGGTCAGGCCGATTGTCGAACCTCAGATTGAGGAGGAACAATGCGGATTCCGTCCTGGTCGTGGAACGACGGATCAGCTTTTTACTCTCGCAAGGATCCTGGAGGGGGCCTGGGAGTACGCTTATCCGGTCTACATGTGTTTTGTAGACTTGGAGAAGGCGTATGACCGGGTTCCCAGGGAGTTACTGTGGGAGGTGCTGCGGGAGTATGGGGTGAGGGGGTCTCTACTCAGGGCCATCCAATCTCTGTACTCCCAAAGCGAGAGCTGTGTCCGGGTCCTCGGCAGTAAGTCGGACCCATTTCCGGTGAGGGTTGGCCTCCGCCAGGGCTGCGCTTTGTCACCAATCCTGTTTGTAATATACATGGATCGGATTTCGGAGGGGGTGGTCGTGGGGGGGGGGGGTCTGCAGTTCGGTGGACTAAGGATTGCACCACTGCTTTTTGCAGATGATGTGGTTCTGATGGCTTCATCGGTCTGCGACCTTCAGCACTCACTGGATCGGTTCGCAACCGAGTGTGAAGCGGCTGGGATGAGGATCAGCACCTCCAAATCTGAGGCCATGGTTCTCAGCAGGAAACCGATGGACTGTCCACTCCAAGTAGGGAATGAGTCCTTACCCCAAGTGAAGGAGTTCAAGTATCTCGGGGTCTTGTTCTCGAGTGAGGGATCAATGGAGCGTGAGATGGGCCGGAGAATCGGAGCAGCGGGAGCGGTATTGCAGTCGCTTTACCGCACCGTTGTGACGAAAAGGGAGCTGAGCCGGAAGGCAAAGCTCTCTGTCTACCGGGCCATTTTCGTTCCTACCCTCACCTATGGTCATGAAGGATGGGTCATGACCGAAAGAACGAGATCGCGGATACAAGCGGCCGAGATGGGTTTCCTCCGCCGGGTGGCTGGTGTCTCCCTTAGAGATAAGGTGAGAAGTTCGGTCATCAGGGAGGGACTCGGAGTTGAGCCGCTCCTCCTTCGCGTCGAAAGAAGCCAGTTGAGGTGGTTCGGGCACCTAGTTAGGATGCCACCTGGGCGCCTCCCTAGGGAGGTGTTCCAGGCACGTCCAGCTGGGAAGAGACCAAGGGGTAGACCTAGGACCAGGTGGAGGGATTATATCTCTTCGCTGGCCTGGGAGCGCCTTGGGATCCCCCAGTCAGAGCTGGTTGATGTCGCCAGGGAAAAGAAAGTTTGGGGCTCTCTGCTGGAACTGCTACCCCCGCGACCCGACCACGGATAAGCGGGAGAAGATGGATGGATGGATCAAATATAACTTATTCAACAACTACATTCAATAACGTGCTTTAACCACTAGGAGGTGCGGTTTAGACCAGTGGTCTAGTTAATAAAACATAATAATATCGTACATAATATGACTATAAACTGTATTGTGAAATTAAAACAGAACATTAAAGGAAAATACAGTTTCAGTCTCTCGATGTGAAGCTGATGCATTGTACCATGAACCTGTATAGACCTGTAACAGTCAACTGCATGAGGAGTTGGAAAGGTAGTTCAGAAAATCAGTAATATCTTTAAAAACTACAAAAAAGTCCCTTTCTGTCAGCTGTGTAAATACAGAATATCTACTAATTGGATCAAATATAAAAGTCAGCCGAATTAGTGTTGATACTGCAAGGAGACGTATTGTGTGAAAAGAAATGGAAGATGTTGTTTAATTGTTGATATATTTATGGTCCACGTCACGTATTCAGTTTTGGCGGCATCTCTTCCAGTTTGTCAAAAGGTCTTCTGATCAGGGCTCTATAAATACATATCTAGGGCAGGTATGTAATATTTAATGCAGCCGAACCGTGTATTACAATGCCGTTATGTGATGACTTTCAAAGAGAAAAGCCAGAACACTCGGAATAAAATATTATTATCTTTTTTTTTAATGTTATCCGATTTCATATCACATAAACACCATATCCCAACGTGCATTGCGGCGTGATTTTAGCCTATCAAAACCTCTGAAAAAAGAAACGTGTCTCTCAGAATCGAAAGAGAAAAACCTATGGGAAAAACACAAAAGCATTGTACACAATTTAAACCAATTAATGTCGTATAATTAACTAGGATAAACTGATGTTTTTTTAGTGGATGAGTAGTGCAGATATCACTGTTAAATCATTTGATCATTGGTTTTATTATGAAAACGGCGAGACCGGAAATACTGTTTTCAACCCGTAACTTTACATGGAAGCTTGCCGCATATACACGTTCTCCTGACGAAATCTCAAATCATCTTCGTAATATCTATCAAACTATAGATCCTACATATCGACTGGACGTGGATTCTAAAAGTACAATATATACTTCTCGCTAGAAATCTAATCATAACGCGTTTTAATGGCCAAACTATCCTACAATTTAGGATTTTACAGAGAGGGTTATTTGTGAATAAACAACCCTCTGTAACGTTTGCATTCAACGGGAGCACTCGAGGCCGACAATTTTCAAACGTAATTATAGGTCGTATTAAGCGCTTGAACAAACGACATATTTGGTCGTAATAAGGGCTTAAACAATCGACCCATTTGGTCGTATGAGTTGGAGGACTTGTTGAAAGCAAAACCTCCCAGACATTTCAATGATCTGTACGGCAAAGTACGGTTTGGAAACTATATCATTTCCTTTTGGAGGGCGTGCATAACACGGCATAACACCAGAGCCTCGCTGCGGGGAAACGTTGGCGCTGTTCCGTGTTTGTTCTAATCTGTCAAAATGACAGACTGCTTTCAGATTTTTCCGTCATTGTTAAATAAAATGTTCGGTTAACGCGACCACTGCTGTCCCAGCAACATCAGCACCAAGCGAGAGAGTGTTTTCCAGAGCAGGGGATATTGTAAATGCCCAAACATCCCAGCTTCTAAATACCTGGACATGTGGACATTCTCATATTCCTAAAAACCTGTCTGATGATGCTGAGTGAGTGACTAGTGAGTTTGAGTTGAGTTACTTGAAAAACTAAAGTGAAACTTGATTTATTTTATTCCCCCCTCCCTTTATTATTCAAAATCGCGATAAATACCGTACCGTGGACTTGTTATCGCGATATTATCGTACCGCAAGTTTTTGGTATCGTTATATCTCTAATAGAAACACTATTTCCGGCATTGCAAACTTCATTGTGGAAAAAATGGAAAAAGGATAAACTTCATGTCTCCTTAGAAATTCTTCGCGCTTGCCTGTCCGATTATCAGACGGCAGTCAAAGCAGCCAGAACAGAGTATATTTCTCTGTTAATCTCCAAAAACAGCCATAAATCTCAAGTTCTTTTTAATGTCCTCAATTCGATCATTAATCCTTGTGATGCTTCTCCAATTGTGCCATCAACTACTCTCTGCGATACATCTGCTCTTAGGCTAGCCTATACTAGTGCTACCCCAGATCCTGCTCCCTTTCTGTGCCCTGCTGTCCTCGACCATTTTGTGCCTGTATCCCTCTCTTCTCTTTCGGAAGTAGTCAAGCACCTGCGGCCGACAAACTGTATCTTTGACAGCATTCCCTCTCGCTTTCTTAGAGATGTTTTTGAATCAGTTGGAGCAAGTGTTTTATTGGCAAACATGCCGTGGTTAAGCCACTACTTAAAAAGAACAATCTCGATCCCTCCATTCTCGCAAATTTCAGGCCCATCTCCCAGCTACCCTTTTTATCTAAAGCCTTGGAGCGAGCAGTGTACGCCCAGCTGCAGTCGTTTTTAACCACGCGTGGCATCCACGAAAAATGTCAGTCTGGCTTTAAACCTATGCACAGCACTGAAACAGCCCTTTTAAGAGTTTTTAATGATCTGCTCTTAGCTGCCGACTCAGGCAGCCCAGCTGTCTTGGTGCTGTTAGGTTTAACTGCTGCCTTTGACACTGTGGATCATAGTATCCTGTTGTCACGGCTTGAACAGTCCGCAGGCATTACAGGCTCTGCTCTTGCATGGTTCAGGTCTTACCTGACGGACCGTAGCTTCTCAGTGCAGCTTGGTGTCTTCTCCTCTACCAAAAACCCCTCTTACCTGTGGGGGTAAGGTTCAATTCTCACAAAATATAATATCCCCTTCCATTGTTACGCTGATGATGTACAGATCTATCTGCCTCTCAATCAAAATGCCAACTCACTACAGCAGTTGAAGGACTGCTTAATGGAGATAAAATCCTGGCTGAGCCAAAACTTCCTCACCCTCAATGAGAGCAAGACCGAGGTCATCTTTTTTGGACCCCAACCTCCAGCCTCTCCGGTTGATATTCTGGGCTCCCTCAATAAAAACATCCTCCCCTCTGTCATGAACCTTGGAGTGACCTTCAATAGCGCATTTACATTTGATAAGCAGGTTAGCACTGTAGTCAAGACCTGCTTTTTCAAAATACGACTATTGGCTAAGACCAAGTCGTTTTTATCTTTTAAAGACCTAGAAAGTGTTATTAACGCCTTTGTTACCTCGAAACTGGATTACTGCAATGCTCTGTATGTGGGTATGGACCAGGCCTCCATTAGACGCCTGCAGCTAGTGCAGAACGCAGCTGCACGTCTTCTCACTGGCCATACAAAGCGTGACCACATCACCCCAGTTCTGGCCTCACTGCACTGGCTTCCAGTTCGGTTCAGAATTGATTTTAAACTCCTTTTATTTGTTTTTAAAGCCCTAAATGGGCTGGCTCCGGCCTATGTAGCCGAACTCCTCCATCGCTACACCCCAGGCAGAGCCTTAAAGAGCCTGTGACAGCATCCCAACAACTGTTGTGCAATGAACTATTGGGCTACTAGTCATCTCTAACCGTCAGTTTAAAAAAGAAAAAGCGATACCGTTCCGTTAAATATCAATAATTTTGAACATCGCGGGGAAATTCCTTCGACTCATTTTGAAGTTTTGGGGGGAGCAGGAAGTGACGTCAATGCGGGAACGCTTCACTATGCGGCGAGAGAGCCAAACACGGACACAGTGTGTTGTCATGCGTAGAAATGGTGAATTACTGAGTTTAGGCACGTTAATAACGTTGTAATGAAGTTGACAACAGTATATTCATATGTGTCAGTGCTTTCATGTCAATTCGACAAACATAAAAATAAATGATCGTGGTGAAGATGATGATTACATTAGGATTAAAAATCGGTAGTGAGAGCTGCTGAATTTCCTCCCGTGGGATGTGATATAAAAACAAATCGATTATTTTTGTAGTTGTAAACTCAAGTGGATGAAACTACATTTATTCGTGCTTTCATGTCAATTCGGCGAACATATGATACATTAAATGATCGTGAGGATGATGATTAAAAATCGTTTGTTTGAGCCGGTCTGCATTTCCTGATGAGAAAACAAACCGATGCTTTTTGTAGTTGTAGTACACCAACATGGATTAAACGTGTGGTTTTTTACCACAATGTTGGGAAAATTAATGGATAAAATGCACGGATTATTATTATTATTATTCCCACTCCGATCGGGACACGAGGTCCACCGTTTCCCCGCAGCGAGGCTCCCCCCGTTGACAGTTTACGTGGGCTGGGTGCAGTGGTGGACTGGCCATCGGGACGAATCACGATGGGCCGGTACCGAAGTGGGCCGGTCGGATAAGTCACAAGCACATCCCACATAGGCGGCGCGTGAGGCTCAGGTTTGTGAAGGCTAAATAACTTTTTTTACCTGACGCTGCCCGCCTCCGGCGTCTATAGAAAAGAGATCAACTCAGTGTGCGGAGTTTACATCTCTCAAGTTATATTACAGGATAAAGGAAATACAGTTTAAACTGCCGTATGCAGAGAAGACGCCGACGTGTCGCACTTATCATTCATATTACATCATCAATCAGATCATCGATCATATAATATCATAATATAATATATTTTCTTATCTGAGTCAGCTTCTCCAGCCTCATCTGGCCGTGCAACACTCACAGTGTCACAGACTGGATGCAGAAGTATTATTTAACACATTTTGTTGACGAAACACTCGAGACAAATGTAATTAAAGTCAGATCCACTCGTGTCTTAGACGTGAACGCGCTCTCAGCTGAAGAGAGAAACCCTGGCTTGATTTACCGAGTTGATAACCAGCGTCGTAGGACTGCTTAGCGAGATCTCGTTTGTTAGTTTGTTGTTGTTAGTTTGTTTGTTACTCAAACATATCCAGGGTCTGTTGAACTGGCTTCGTAGCACAGGGCACAGGTGGCTAGCAGCGCTAATGTCAAAGACACAGACATTATACATTATATTTGTATTTTACCAGGATGCAGTGACCAGTGTTGGGAAAGTTCACTTTCTACATGAACTAGTTCAGTTCACAGTTCACACATTTTAAAATGAACTAGTTCAGTTCATAGTTCATAATTCAAAATGTTGAACTTAAGTTCATGGTTTCAAAAATGAACTAATTTATAGTTTATAGTTATTTTTTCAATACGTTGCTGCGAGCTATTATTTGTCTCCTGTACCATGTTAATGGGATTTGGGTGGTAGTGGATCTGTTTTGGCTCTCTTTTTTATTCGCCACTCACACATACCGTGAAAGGCTAGTCGTGTGCTTATTCTCAATGTGCCGTTTAATGTTTGTTGCCGACGTCATCGATGTACGGACTTGCTTTTTCAAACCGGGCGGACACAGTTTACAGGCAAACGTTTGATTTTTCCGTCTGAGTCAGTACTGACTTTAACGTAAAACTCTTTTAAATGCTCATACGCCGACGCCGTAGAGTCTCACTCTGAGCGAGTGCTGCTGCAGCTGCTCTCGGCTTCGTCCATACTAATTAATTAATTAATTCAATGCTCGCCGGTTCCGCGGTTCCACATTGTTTGTTGTGAGGAGTCTGATATATTTAGTATATTTATATTTTAGTGCGACAGCCAGGGGTGACAGGCGCGTACGCGTCACAGGCAGCTTGCTGTTGCCAGATTGGGTGGTTTTCCGCATTATTTTGAAGCCTGTTTACGGTGTGTTTTAACTGGGTTTTCGGCTGAAAGCCATATGAAATCTGACACACTTTTGAACGCCGTTATAATACAGTGCTGAGAATGAACGCGTTCTCAATTACGTTCATCTAGCGGAAATACAGTACGTTCAGTTCACGTTCGCCCAAAATATGAACGCGTTCATGAACGATCGTTCATGAACGATCGTTCATTGAACGCGTTCAGGGACATCACTGGCAGTGACACAAATATTTACATATTTACATTTACTATCTACAGCACACGCCGCCCCTGACATCCCCCACTCCCCCCGTTGACAACTTACTAGCGGTACCGAAGTGGGCCGGTCGAGAGTCCCGGGATGATTTTTAGTCCCAGTCCACCACTGGCTACATGATCGTATGATCGCCCATATTGACGCACCTCATTCCTAAACTTCTAACAGATACAACATAAACCGATCCTTCAGCCTCATATGAGCTCTCAGACACGTTCAAAAGTAAACTGTCATCGCTGTCTGAGCTTGCTGCTGTGTGCGCCATCGTGCGTTTACATGCAGAAGCTGGGATCCTGAACGGTGCAGCTGGAGCGCTGTGCCCGCAATGAGGTCACACATTATTTGGCGGGACTTGAAGAATCCCCGAGAAGATCCAGAAAATGGTCAACATTGAAGGGCAGATTAAAGGTTATCAAAGTACAAATATCCAAAATCAGTTCAGTAACGATTTTCAAGGGGACAATATTTACTCAAATTGATGGGTTTGGATGATGGGGGAAAACCGTGTCACAGGCTCTTTAAGGTCGGCTGATCAGCTGTTGTTGATAGTGCCTAAGACCAGGCTTAAAACCCGAGGGCATCGAGCTTTCGCAGCGGCTGGCCCTAGGCTCTGGAACACTTTGCCCCTCCATGTGAGGTCGGCCCAGACCCTGGGGTTTTTAAATCAACAATTAAAACTCACTTTTTCTCTCTGGCTTTTGTTTAATTATTTATTTATTTAGTTATCCACAGAATTGATACTATTTTTAATATTATTAATATTATTGGGGTTTCATGGGTTTCATTTGTTTATGATTAGTAGGTTGGGGGCAGGGAGACCTTAGAGAAGGTTCTGACTGGACTGACTGGTTGCTGCGCCTGGGTGCTTGGAGCTGAGTTGGTATAACCCTGAATTAGATTAGAACATTTTAGAAATATGAGGAATAACCTCATGGTTTTATAAACCGTTTTGTAATTACTTATACATCCATTTTTGGATCTCTGCGGGGTTTTCTTTTAAAACCCTAAACCCCCCCTTGGGGTTGGTCCCTCCCCTCTCCCTCTGCGGATCTAAGGTCCGGTAGAGGGGGATGGGGCACAGAGCAGGGGAGTGCATCTGACGTAGAGATAGGTTGTTGTGCTCTCTATCTATGTTTCTTATCCTACATGTTCACCCTGGACTAGAGGGGAAGCGTTCTTGGACGCCTTTTCAGCTCTGTTTCTTACTATATTCGTCCTACCCCGTTTACCTTGAACTATTCTAGGAGAGTGTGTTGACGTTGACTCTTTGGTTGACCATCCTAATCCTCCTTGACCTCACAGCTGCCTTTGACACCATCTCACACGCACTGCTTATCGGGCGTTTGGCGGACATCGGGATCACTGGTACTGCACTCTCATGGTTTTCGTCCTACCTCACAGACAGGGAACAATATGTCCGTCTCAGCACCCACCGGTCAAGCTGCTCCACTGTCTCACATGGTGTTCCTCAGGGGTCAGTATTGGGTCCACTCCTGTTTATTGTCTACCTGCTCCCCCTTGGCACTATCCTCCGTCATCATGATGTCCATTTCCACTGTTACGCCGATGATACCCAGGTCTACATTTCCAGCAAACCCAACACTGCCCTCCCCCCAACCTCTCTCACCAACTGCCTCCAGGACATCAGGAGCTGGATGAGCAGGAACCTCCTAAAACTCAACGGCAGCAAAACCGAAGCCCTGCTGGTTGGCACCAAAACCACCCTCTCCAAAACCTCATCCTCCCCTGCCTCCAACCTCATCATTGATGGCCACTCCATCCCCTTCTCTGGCCAAGTTAAGAGCCTTGGTGTCATCCTGGACAGCTCCCTCTCATTTGCACCTCACATAAATAACATCACCCGGACTGCCTTCTTCCACATACGCAACATCTCCAGACTCCGCCCATCCCTTTCTCAATCGAACACTGAAGTCCTGGTCAATGCATTTGTCACGTCCCGCATCGACTACTGTAACGCCATCCTCTCAGGCATACCCACCAAGCTCATCAATAAACTACAAATCATACAGAACTCCGGAGCCCGGATCATCACCGGCACCAAGGCCTCCGAACACATCACCCCCATCCTCATCCAACTCCACTGGCTCCCTGTTCAATCCCGTATCAACTTCAAAAACCTACTGCTCACTTACAAAGCCCTACATAACCTGCCCCCCCCCCCTATCTGGCTGACCTTCTTCAGGAGTACACCCCCTCTCGCTCCTTCCGCTCCTCCTCTGCTGGTCTGCTGACCGTCCCCACCCCACGCCTCGTCACCATGGGTGCTCGGGCTTTTAGCTGCACTGCTCCCAGACTCTGGAACTCCCTCCCCCCGCACATCCGACAGTCAGACACAATCACCTTATTCAAATCCCAATTAAAAACCCACCTGTTCAAATCTGCTTTTTTTTTTTTTTTTTTTTAAATGTACGGTGTCCTTGGGTGTCATGAAAGGCGCCTAAAAATAAAATGTATTATTATTATTATTATTTGGGCCTTTCCTCCTGTACTTGTTTGTTCCCAGTTCTTTACCTGGATCTAGGAGAGGGCATTTAGGCCTCTCTACTTCCTTCTTTTGATTAGTTTAGTTTCTCACCCCCTTTCCCTTGAACTCAATTATACGGGAGAGTGCATTTACGTAGTCACGTTGTGCCTCTCGGCGTGTACTTTGACTTTCTGTCTCTTTGGAGAGTGCTAGTACGTTGGATACGTTGGGCCTTTTCACTGTTGTCCCTCTTCACCAGTATCCCATGTCCCCTCTTCATCATTTGGGTCTTCATAATTTCCACCCTATTCTAAGGGGAAGCATGATGGTGCCTTTTCATTTCAATTTATGTCTTTGTGTTTCTTCGCCTCTTACTCGTTTAATATTTAGGAGAGTGCATTTACGTAGTCACGTTCTGCCTCTCTTCCTGGCTGTTCTCTTCATACCCTTGTTTCTCTGAGAAGAGAAGAAATACTATTCTAAAAAGGAGCTGACACGTGGCGTCTCTTCACTTGTACACTTGAGGGGTCAGAGTTCATATGGTGAGGGGTTCCATGAGTGGGATGCGCCGGCCTGTGCCTTTACCTTGGACTTCTAATAGAACTGCTCGGGTCTTGATAGATTGAGTGGGAAGGTCATGAGATCTTTCTAGAGGGTCATCAAGAATAACTTTTATCCAATGACTGTCTGTGTATTCTCTTGTTCCGATTAACCCAGCCAAATCTTTCTTCTTGTTTTGTATCTATATCTACGCCGGGAACCTGAGTCGAGGCTGATCCTCTTGCTGTAGTCCTGTGTCTTGGATCCTCTATCCTGAGTTCTGGATTAAGTCGTGGACTTCGGGTCGTGGCTGAACCTGTCTCTGCGGTCCTGCCTTGGGTCTCGTCATGCTGCTTCCCTGATGGCTTCCTCAGGACTGTAGCTGACATCCTCGTGGATTCATCTTCTCATTACAGACACATGCATTTCCTAACATTCGGTCTATATGCTGTAAAATGTATTATCTCTTTGATTTACACACGGCATCTATTGCACGTCTGTCCGTCCTGGGAGAGGGATCCCTCCTCTGTTGCTCTCCCTGAGGTTTCTCCATGTTCCCCTTAAACTGTGGGTTTTCTCTGGAAGTTTTTCCTTGTACGATGTGAGGGTCTAAGGACAGAGGGTCTGAGGACAGAGGGTCTGAGGACAGAGGGTGTCGTTTTTCTCATACTGATATTCTGAACAATCTGTGCTGTTGTATTTGCTGTAAAGTGTCTCTACCGTAGGCTATTTTTATTATATGTACAGCACTTTGGCTCGACCAAAAATCATTTATAAATGTGCTATATAAATAAAACTTGATTTGATTGTACAGTAAACAAACAATAGCAAAGACTGAACTACATGTACTCACACAGAGTGGCCAGGTTCCCACGCTGGAAGGAGAAGCCGTTGGAGATTTGTTGCATTTTCCTGGAAAAGCAAAAAAACAGTTGTTGATGTGACTTCAGTAAGGAGTTGCTCCAAGAACTTGAAGCAGCAACATGGATAATCATGACCAAAATACCGGCAGGTGTTGCATCGGATTCAGCGAAGATGGTGGAAACCAGGCAGCTATAACATGGCTGTTGGCAGCAAACACGCCATCTACTCTCTGTAACAGATGTAGTTTCATAATGTAATATCTTATAATTGTTTGGTATAATATAGTATGTTTTATACATATATTTACATATTTTAGAACAGCTTCAATACCTTCTCAATAACTGTAAGACAGCTGTTCAGGATCTGGCAGAATACAAACACACAGTCATTAAAGTCAGGATAGGCAATAGGCAGGAATAAAATAAGCTGCATATACATTTATTTATTATTGAAATATAGGTTATGCATAGTATAGTTATTAGTATTTCTCAAGTAGTGCAAAAATAATATAACGTTTTCAGGACTTTGCTTATACAGCAATCCTACTATTTTGAAGCAACACAAATGTAGTGTTACATACGGCATCACTAGGACATGCATGTCCTAGTAGCAACAGCGCACATTTGACAGCAAATAAGTGAGACTTCAAATCAACACATTTTAAACCGAAGCAAAAACAAATAGTTAATTTATTCAGGGATACTTACCTGCATCGTACTCTGACGCTATGATTAACAGAACAAAACTGCTACCCCGGAAACAGGATGCAACGCGTCATCTGTGAAGCTCCGCCCATGTTGAGCTGCCGTCACGTGCCTCAAAGGTTGAGAAGGAGGGGCATTGAGGCTCCGCCCATGTTGAGCTCCCCACCCATGTTGAGGTATTGCGCACTGCATTGAGGGGTACTATGAAATAGAGGGGTATGAGGCATGCAACTGCTGTGTCTCGTCAAATGTGTTAGTTATGTTTATGTATTTTGTCTGTCATTTCCTGTTTTATTTTGTATTTACCTCTTGTCTTTCATTTCAGGCCCTGTTTCTTCCTCCCCTTGTGTGTTTTTCCCACCATCATCAGTGTCTGCCCCGCCCCTGATTGTTTCCACCTGTTCCCACTCATCTCTTGTCCTGTCTCTCCCCTGTCCTGTGTCAGTTTATTTCCCCAAATGGTCGATCCAAACCCCAGCTCTGAAAGGATCGCTTTTCAATTCAGTCAGGTTGTGTTATTTTGTTTATTTTTAGTTGGCTTAAGTTTTTATTTAGTCCTCTTTTTGTTATGCTAGTTTTTTCCTCCTTGTGAGCGCCTTTTGCTATTTCCACCACCTACTCTGTTAAGAGGGATCACCTGCACATTGAAAAATAAATCTACTTTTTTTGACCTTCAAAACTTTGCCTCTGGGTCGTGCATTTGGGTTCATCAGTTTGTGTCGAGGTACTGACAGAACGAACTGACCAAAAATGGACCCAGCCGACCCAAAAGCGCTCCAGACTGCTTTGTTTGCCCAAGGCAGTTTAATTCACCAGCATCAAGAGCAGCTAACAGCTATTGGGCACGGAGTAAGAGGTTTGTCGGACAGCCAGGAGCGTTTGCAGACCGCCGTAACCGCACAGGACAATCAGCTGGCGACACAGCTTCAACAGATCCTCACCTGTCTAGAGACTCCAGATGTGCCAACGGCGCCATCACCCGTCGACCCTGCAGCTGGCCAGGCCGAGGTTCGTTCAGCATTTGTTCCACTTCGGGAGAGGTTTTCCGGGGAGTCTGGATTCTACAGAACGTTTCTGGTCCAGTGTGATCTACATTATAAACACAATCCAGCGGTGTTTGTTTCCGAGGAAGCCAAGATCCTCCCACCTTACCGGCAGAGTCGCGGCATGGGCCTCGAGACTCTCCCATGCAGGTCATATTCCGCTTTTTATGACACAATGAGCCGGGTGTTCTATCAGACCTCAACCTCCAGGGAGGTCACCTTATGCAGATAAAGCAGCACTCCTACCCTGTCATAGATTACGCCATAACATTTCAGACCGCAGCCTCGGACAGTGGCTGGAACACTCCCACATTGATAGATGCGTTCATGAACGGACTGTCAGATCCCATAAAGGATTGCCAGGCTCCGTTGGAATTGCCTCAAGACCTGAAAACATTCATTTCCATGGCTACTCGAGTGGATAATCGTCTCAGAGAAAGGGAGACCTAGACCTCCAAGCCACCAGGGGTGTTTTCCTGGGAATTTTTCTTCACGGATTCCGCCGGATTCTGCAACTCCAGGAACAGCGCCTCCACAAGCACGGGAGGAACCCATGCAGCTGGGAAGGACCAGGATTTCCCCAAAGGAAAGACAGCGCCGACTACAGGAGAGAAGCTGTTTTTACTGTGGACTTCCGGGTAGGGATGGGAACGATTAATCGAATATTCGAAATTATTCAGGTTTTGGAATATGAATTTTTTTTTTTTTTTTTGGGAGGGATGCCTAAGTTGATTACATATTATCAAATTGAATAATTCAATGTATACGACAGTGCCATAGCTAAATGTGTTAGGTGACGTCTAAAGGTGTGTTTTGCTCCGCTCACCGGTCCCTCACAGCAGGCAGAGCTGCAGGTGCTGATCTCTCTCTCGTGTCCGGTTATACTTCACTCGCGTTTATGTCCAAATCCATCAGATCTAGCTAGTTCTAGCCAATGATATGGCTGCTGCCCCTCCCTACACGCAGATCACGCAGACTCAAACCTCATCTTAGGCCCAAATGTATGGGGGTTATTCTCTATCTTTATTCAAGAGCGTGGTATTTAAATTTGAGAGCATACTTTATGTATTTATTTCCCTCAAACTCTGTCCTCGCTCTCAAATAGTGCCCTCGCACTCAAATAGTGCCTGCTTGCACTTAGATTTGCTCTGCTTGTGCTCAAACTGTACGCTTGCACTCAGATATATTGCTGCTCAGAATTATTCTGTGCGCGCTCGAAACTTTTTCTGCTCTCAGAATTATTCTGTGCGTGCTCGAAACTTTTGTGTAACAATCCTGTCAAAATCCAGGATTGTCCTGGTGTCCTTGCGGGTGCGTTCGCTTTACTTATTACAGCGTCCCGTAAGGGCGGTTACTCTTTGGTTTATAAACTCCCGCCCTCCACGGCTTTATAAGTAACATGTACATCACTTCGCTGTACACATTTTTTTTCGGGGGGGGTGTAAGCACAGTTAGTACATGTTTATAAAACGGACAATTCAAATCAAGCAATCTGATGTTTCTTAGTCGTGATATAATGAGCGTATATCCCGGGTATAATTGTAGTTACTTTTCACAAGTCAGTATCCCTCCGCGTCTGAGAACCGTTACAACCATATGGTTACAACTGTTACATTACATCCGTCACGAAACTAACTAACTAACAAAGCTTAAAATGGAAACATTTAAGGTTAACTTCGACCTCCGGGGTGGCCTTACGATGGAGGAGTGGATTGAGAAGGGCCTATCTCCAGAAAAAAAAAAGCACCTAAACGACGACAATGCTGTCTGTCAATAGAGAGGCGAAGTCACGCCCATCTACTTCCGGCCCATGGGACCCCGGAAGCGAAACATTTACATTGAATTTAATGGAGAGAGAACACGTATATTTTGATCCCGTTTGAATTGTGCCACGAACTACACATATGAAGTTTGTCAATCTTAAACAATAAGTTTCATGTCAAAAAAGTCACATTTTGTATAAGACTATGAAAAATACGCGACTACAAAGACTACAAATCCCAAATCCCATTCTGGCTCGCGTAAGTGATGTCACAGGCGATAATTCTCCAAGTGGTTGCGACTCGTAATTAAAGCGAAGAAGAAGAAGAAGAAGAAGAAGAAGAAGAAGAAGAAGAAGAAGAAGAAGAAGAAGAAGAAGATCTCATAACTGATTTATTCCCTCCAATAAATAAGAGATTGCTAAAAATAAATTCACTTTTACAAGATGCATGTGTGCTTTGTACCAGGTTGTAATCACATAAGTGATCAAACCACTTGCTCGTTCTATCGATTGCCGTCTGATGAAAGGACCAGGAGTCGCTGGATCAGACATATCAGGTAATATACATGTTGTGCATGGAACACAGTCAAGTTAGCTACCTAGCTAGTAGCGACGAGTAGCGAGCACGTTAGTTAGCATTACATTACTTAGCCTTGTCATTTTTAGTAGCCTTACCATGAAGTTATTATTTTATTACATGAAGTAAGAGTAAGAGTAGATGGTAAGTATTTCGTGAAACATTTGAAGAGTAGCCTACTGCGCCATCCACCGGGTGCTAAGGAAGCAGTCAGGGAGAGTCGAAGGAAGGCAGGCAGGGAGCTTTGCATGACATTCTTCATTGTGATGACAGTGAGGGTGAGTCAATCTGTTTGTTGGAAAGACAGTAGTTGAGTGATTACTGAGAGAAAATTATTAGAAGAGATAATTATTCAAAGTGTTGTTACTTTAAAGTGTTGTTACTGACCTGTTTCTCTTTTATTTCCTTTCCCTCACCTGTAACTGCTGAGACCCTGAGGAACATGCACACTGACCTGATTTCCACTGTACGTAATAGTATTTGGTTATGGTATATTATTTATATACATCAAAGGCACAATGCACCCCCCAGAGACACACATGTATTGAGTGTGATATTGTGCATAGGTCAAGTGAAATTATCTTTACACACGAGAAAACTGTAGGAGCGGCAACTTGTTTTGAAATTGAATTTTTAATATCCGAAAATGAAGTTGATCTGTTTTCTTTATTCTTCTCTCTTCCCAGCTCCATCCATCACCGTGCTCTGTTCCTGCAGGTCCTGCTTGCTAATCATTATGCTCATATGTTTTTACACAATTACAAATAAAGTCAATGTATTGTATGACATGAAGTTGTGCTTCATTCGGAGTCAATAATACATTCATTCTGCCTTCATCCATTCTGCCTTCAACTGCACAATGACTGTGGACTGCACCGACATCCATGTAGCTGCCCCCAGTAAGATGAACCAAGCAAAGAGGGTCACTATCATGCCCAAGGACATCCAGCTGCATCCGCGGAGAGAGGGCTTAGACTGACCTGAGACCAGCACACCCAAACACAACGGCTCTTTTAAGAGCCACCTACAGTTTCAAAGAGTTGCAATCCTACGTTATTATAATGATCAAACTGGTTCATGTATCACTTAGTTTACTGAACCGTGATGAGTGAAAGAAATGAGTGAGGTAGTGGTTTACAGAAGTTACAAAGACATTAATATATGAGTAACAGGTCAGTGTAAACACAAGCTTCTGTCAATTATGGATCACTCAAACTATATACAAATAATATGTAATAAAGTTCTAAAATAAGTATTCGGTATATTCCTTGATAGCTTTTGGAGAAGGTTGTTTTTAAGTTTACTAAAATCTATCGTTTCAACTGTTTCACTTTATAAAAAGGAACAGGTGAGTAGAGCATTATTGAGTTTCTTATTCTGTCAGTAAATTATCCAAATGAAATGTTTATCATTATTTTAGTCAACCCTAAACAAATTGATTGTACCTTTTTAATAATGACCTTACATGGTTAAGTTAAATTAACTTCAGAAAATCAAATCTGTTCTGAGAAAAAACTAATAAATGTTTAAAGATAGGAACTTGCCATCCCACTGAAGAACAGTCCGTAGAGATTTAAAGGCGTAGTTGTAGTTCAGTCCAACGTTTAATTTGGATTCATTTCGCCAACAGTCAACTATTTTCATAAATAATATATATATTTTTCAAAGTCAACTTTATTGTCAATCTTACTCAGTTTGTGTTTATAGACAGAGATCAAAAAGACGTTTCCAACAATCCCAAATACGAAAAATTAAATTATACAATTTACAGATATGTAATGTATACAAATATATATATCCTATATACACCATCATGTATAATGATGGTGTATGATGTAGAAGGAAGTGTGGTAGATAACAAGTAAATGTAGAGTTACATACAGATCCATGTTACAGCAAAATATGGAATAACTAAGAAGCACGCAGTATAATAATAATTACATGCAACAATGAAATAACTGCTCAGCGTCTCCACCACAATCCCAATCTGCTGTGTCCTGTTTTCCTCCCCTCTGCATAACACCCCATCACACATACGGAACACAACGCAGAGTCTGAGGGTGTTAAGAGTATGTTTATTTAAATGTCCTCCTCTCTACTGGCCAACACAGGGAGCATATGCTGGGTGTAGAATTGTTCCAGGAGGAGGAGATTTCCATGCCATGCAGGGTCTTTGGGGATGAGGATGATGATCGCCTCCTTCGTGGTCCACACAACAAAGTAGCAGAGACTCCGGTCTGTGATGTGCAGCTGCCCTTGGACCTGGTGCCAGTATGGGTGATATATGACCCACCCTCCTCACGGAGACAGAATGATGGTAACTGGACTGCCTCCGCGATGGTCATGTTCATGTCACCAAAATCCTTGAATCTACACACAGCAAATAAACTCAAATGACACAACGAGATGTAAAAGGAGATCACACATACAGTATAGACTATACTGTATAGTCGATATAAAACTGGCCGCTTCAATCTGAAGAGCAACTAAAACAAAACACGGGAGTGTACCTTGTTCTTGTGAACACTAATGTTATCCACAGCATACACAGAGACCACGAAGTTCTTAAGGAGAAAACTAGTTACTAAAACAAAACACGTTAGTGTACCTTGTTAGCTAATGTTAGCTAGCTGACATTAACGTTACACATTGCACTCATATTACTCACCGAAACCTTGTAAAGCCGGTCCCGCTGCTCTTACAGAACCGACTAACTCCCCTTTCGTGTATGTACAGCTCTCAACATGCCCAGACTTGTAGTGATTTTCACCTCGTTTTATACTTTTCGCCTCATTCTGAAAGAAACAGGTGAAATTTGCTAACGTGACGGCCGTCTTTGTGACGGTGACGCGTATTGTGCGAGACCAAGAGACCTGTAGTTCACTCAGCGGTTTCACACAAAAAAATGTGTAACTTCACAGTTTTACGACACATTTTAATTTTTTTGACTTGCAAAATATTCTTTTAAATTGACAAACTCATATGTGTCATTCGTGGCACAATTCAAATGGGATCAAAAGATAACCTTTCTCTCTCCATTGACTTCAATGTATAATTGTACGCTTCCGGGGTCCCATGGAGGTTCCCGGAAAGGGAGGGACTTCGCATCTCTATAATGTTCTCTAGCTGTTATTGTTGTTGCATAGCAACCACCTCGCACTATGTTTTGTGCAGAAGGCAACGGAGGGACTATTTTATTTTGAACATCATTATTTAATAATAAAAACTATTTAAATTGGAGTGTGTATTTTTCTTTCACATTGCCAGCCACCCCCAGTGAGATGATAGTGAACTGTTCATGAACTTGTCATGAAAAGTTCATGAAATATTAGTGAACCATATTCATGAACAGCTCATAAACAGCTCATAACAAAGTTGATGAACTGTTCATGAAAGTGCCATGAACATTAAATGGCACTAGGGCAGTTCATGAACAATTCATGGAATATGGTTTTAGGCAGGTTCATGAACAATTCATGAAATGGAGTTTTCAGTGAGTGTGTAGGGATATTCAACCAAGAACATTTCAAGAATTGTTCATGAACAAATTGTGGAAATTGATGTGAGATATTGTACCAAAGAAGTGTGATACATGTGAAATGGCAGAAAGTCTTGTTGCAATTTCCAGACATTAAAAGAGGTCTGTTGAGTTCCCTGGTAATTATCAAATAGTAGCAGTTAAGTGAAGCTCCATTGACCCTTCTATTCCCATAGCACTCGGTAGCAATGATTTTATGTGCATTTTTAACGATAAAATTGTTACTCTTAGAAACAAAATTAATGACCTCTTGCCTTTGACCAGTATAGTGTTATCAACAGCTCCCGGAAACGTAAGTTCTAATATTACACTAGATAGGAAACTAGAATGCTTTTCAGCCATAAGCCTTGAACAATTAAATTCAATGATTCTCTCTTCTAAACCATCAACGTGCATGTTAGACCCAATTCCAACTAAGCTGTTGAAGGAAGTTTTTCCATTAATTAGCACTTCTTTATTAAATATTATGAATATGTCTTTATTATCAGGCTATGTTCCACAATCATTCAAAGTAGCAGTGATAAAACCGCTTCTTAAAAAGCACAACCTCGATCCAGAGGTTTTAGCCAACTATAGACCTATTTCTAATCTTCCGTTCCTCTCAAAAATTCTTGAGAAAGCGGTCGCAAAACAGTTGTGTGATTACTTAAAAAACAATGATTTATTTGAAGACTTTCAGTCTGGCTTTAGAACACATCATAGCACAGAGACAGCTCTGGTTAAAGTCACAAATGATATTCTAATAGCCTCAGACAAGGGACTTGTCTCTATTCTTGTTTTGCTCGATCTCAGTGCTGCATTTGATACTATCGACCATGATATCCTATTGCAAAGACTAGAGCACTTAGTTGGCATACAGGGAACTGCTTTAGGCTGGTTTAGGTCCTATCTATCTGAACGCTCTCAGTTTGTACGTGTTAACGATGAATCTTCCACGCAAACCAAAGTTAGCCATGGAGTGCCACAGGGCTCAGTGCTTGGACCTATTTTGTTCACATTATATATGCTTCCGTTAGGCAATATTATAAGGAATCATTCTGTAAACTTTCATTGTTATACGGATGATACTCAACTATATTTATCAATCAAGCCTGATGAAATTAATCATCTAAATAAAATTCAAGACTGCCTTAAGGACTTAAAAACGTGGATGACCTTAAACTTTTTGATGTTAAACACGACCAAAACTGAAGTTATTGTACTTGGCCTGAAGAATCTACGAAACAAATTATCTAAAGATATACTAACTATGGATGGCATTAATTTGGCCTCCAGTGAGACTGTAAGGAATCTTGGTGTTATATTTGATCAGGATTTATCCTTTAACGCCCACATAAAATCAATTTCAAGGACCGCCTACTTCCATCTACGTAACATTGCAAAAATCAGGCATATCTTGCCTCAAAACGATGCAGAGAAACTAGTCCATGCATTTGTTACTTCTAGGCTGGATTATTGTAACTCTTTATTATCAGGGAGTACCAAGAAGTCAATCAAGTCGCTTCAGCTGATTCAAAATGCTGCGGCTCGTGTACTAACCAGAGTTAGGAAAAGGGACCACATTACTCCTGTTCTGGCTGCCTTACACTGGCTCCCTATAGAACACAGGATAGAATTTAAAATTCTTCTTCTCGCCTACAAAGCCCTTAATGGGCAGGCGCCATCTTACCTTAAAGAACTCATTATACCCTACTGTCCTACTAGGGCATTGCGTTCCAAGAATGCAGGGTTGTTGGTTGTTCCTAGAATCTCTAAAAGTACAATGGGAGCCAGAGCCTTTTCTTAACAAGATCCACATTTGTGGAATCAGCTTCCAGTTTGTGTTCGGGCGGCAGACACCCTATCCGTTTTTAAGAGTGCGCTTAAGACCTTCCTTTTTGATAAAGCTTATAGTTAGGGCTGATTAGATTCAGCCCCTAGTTTTGCTGATATAGGCTTAGTTTGTCGGGGGGTCATCTTACTTCTTCCTTCTCTCTGTCTATACCTGTGTACTCTCATGTTCCGATTAACCCAGCTTCCCCAAATGTCTTTCTTTTGGTGTCTATATACGCTGGGATCCGGAGTCATGGATGATCCTGCGGTCCTGTGTCCTGGATCGCGAGCGCTGGATCTTGAGTCATGGCTGTGGTCCTGGATCATAAGTCCTGGATGGATATCCTCGTGGATTCATCTTCCTATTATACACACATGCATTTCCAAACATCTGGACTACCTATGTTGCAAATGTATTATCTTTTCAATTTACACACGGCATCTATTGCACGTCTGTCCGTCCTGGGAGAGGGATCCCTCCTCTGTGGCTCTCCCTGAGGTTTCTCCCATTTTTCCCTTTAAACTGGGTTTTCTTTGGAAGTTTTTCCTTGTACGATGTGAGGGTCTAAGGACAGAGGGTGTCGTATTGTCATACTGATATTCTGTACACACTGTGAAGACCACTGAGACAAATGTAACATTTGTGATATTGGGCTATATAAATAAACATTGATTGATTGATTGATTGATTGATTGATTGATTGATTGATTGATTGATTGATTGAATACTGTTCAAGCAATACCTGTGTTTGTGTTTTATAGTGATTTCTCTGTTTTTATCCTTTCATAAATGTGAGGACTAAAATGGCGAGAGACAAAGGGCTGTACAATAAGTTTTATTGCAGTGGGGGATGTCGAGGTATGCAACACAGGGTGAGTGGTGTGGGGAGAGGAAATTCTGTTTGAGATCTCTGGCAGGCCAGGTTTTAAGGAAATCTATGTATCTTGAATAAGTATATGTGTGAGTTTATACATTCCTGTGTGTTATAGTTGAAGGAACAAAAGGTACATTTTCCTCTCCAATTATAGAGAGGTTTTATATAGATTTCTGAAACAATGTTCCCTTTTTCTTAGAAATAGATGAGCACAATAGTTTTTTCTTTGACTTTTACCTGTTTAACAAAGAGTGTTTTTAAGCTATTTGTGAAGAAGGAAGATGCAGAATTAAGGGTGATTCTGTTTGGAGTGTAAAGATTATCCTGATAATGTTTTCTGGTTAAACCATCGATAGGTTTTACAAATGGGGAGGGACATTTTCCTTGAGTTTTAATGAGGTGCCTTCCCAAAACCTGTGGGCTTTCAAAGCTGCCAGGGCGCTGATTTCCCTGTGAGATAGCGTTTTGGTATCTCCCCAATGAAACGCCACCCCTTCTTTGTATTAGGGAAATGTTTTTCTGGTTGTTGGGTCTCTCTTCATGCGCTGACAAGACGACAGGATGTCCACAGTGCGTGAATAAGGGCGGGAGTACTCCCACACGTTGCTTATATGATTCTTTGAATTGTATAGTAATGTATATATTATATCGTATTGCATTATTACTACTTTGTTTAATTAAAACGGATTATTGTTTAACTGGTATCCTGGTGTCTTCTAATTCCTTCCCTGTTATGATTTCAAGCAGGACTCGTCAAAACAACACGCGGTGAGGAGTTGGGTTGTAAAAACTCACACCTCGCAACAAGTGGTGACCCGACGTTAGCGAGTGGGAGTTCACAGGGAGTCACATCAGGAGCCAGCGGACGAAGCAGTCCAGGGGGGCACCTCGAAATACTTCTGACAACTAAAAATAGAGCTCTATACAAAAACACAGGTAAGCACGGATACCCGTTACACTCGAAATCTGTGATTTGGATATATTCAAATTTTTAGAGTTGTCAGGAATATTTCTCAGTGTCATAGACTTTATGATAAAATAATGCAATGCATAATATTAGTATAGGTAGGTAACGACGGACTACTGATCTTATAAGATAGTGTAATGCATACATTAGCATAGATAGGTAACGACGGACTATAAATGTAATATATTATGCAATACATATAGAATAAAGTAGGTAACTATGGACTACTCATGATGAATAAAGCAAAGGTTAAGGACCTAGGGGATATGCTACACGTGAAGCGACGAGAAATGTAAGAAAAATGGTGCAGGGCCCGTTGGGTTTTTACAGAAATCAAGTCGGCAATTTCAGTCGGGGAAGTCCAGTGGGTTTCATAAGAAATGATAAGCCATGTCCAGGGCGAAACTGAAATAATACTTCTTCAGCCTCATAGGACGCTGGAGTGTATTATATGTAATACATCCAAGAGGAGATACGCAAATTTCAAAAAGTCATTTGAAAACGAACGGAATCTCGTTCTCTTGTTCTGTGGGGTTATTAATCTAAGAAGCTAAACGTGACGATAAAGGATTCTGTTTGACCTGGGTTTCGGCTCCATGAGGATGTCACATAGCTGAAAAAGCCGTGTCGAAGCGCATTCTAAGGTCGCATTATCTGTTGAAATAAACATCGCACCAAAAAAGCTCGATAGACTGTACGGGGAATACTTTTATGTGAATAACTACTAATAAGATAAGGGAGAAAAGTCAGATAAAGAATTGCGAAGTCAAGCTGGCTGGATGGCGTGGGTTTGAGAAAGCCCCCCACTTCACAGCTTTCCTCTGAAAAAGGAGGGAATAACATTGAAGATTAATAGATCAATGTGTCGTAGATATTTAAATAAATAAGAAACATTGCATTGTGAATTCGTGGTATTTGTCATTTACTGAGAAGTTTACTTATATTTCAAGGCATTTATTGCATACAGTAACGTTGAGGGAAAGTAATAATACTGTTTGCTGAGTATATGAAGCAGGGTTAAAGTTTGATTCAAATTGAACATAATAGTGGATTAGTCCACCTAGTGTTTTTATAATATACATTAGTAGACATTAATTGTGGTTTGTAAGTTTATGAAGAAAGAGTAGAAAGTAACGGGAGGTTGTTATGAAGGTTGTCAGTCAGAATGATCTGTTAAATGGTACGCATGACAGAGTGTTGCACAAACACACCGGTGATGGATGAGAGGAAACTGAGCCGGCAGCTGCAGGGCACAGGGAGTAAAAGAGAAAGACAAGTAGATGTTTTGAAGAGTTCAGAGAGAGTAAAACTTGTTTCTAAATAATGTCATATTGTTTTGTGAGTAAACATGAAATAAAAATATATTTACTAGATATAACAACAACATGCTTAACTAGGTTGACAGAAAACTGCTATTAACCAGTTTCAGCAGCTACTGTCATATCTGTGTTCTAAAGAGAACATATGTTGCATTTACAATTCATATTAAGGAAGTCCACAATTGATACCATTAAAGACCTTTTTTGGTTTCAAATTAAAGAAGATTTTAAAGATGAAGTAAGCAGGACTTCAACTAGACAAAAGAGATTTTACAATGTGGTTTTACTACTTTTAATGGAGTAAAGAATCTGGGTAGACTACTGCCATTGATTTGTTTTAACATTCACATGTTTCAGCATTCCTGACCATATAGACACTCAGCCGTTTTATTTTGTAACCCTTTGGGGGAGAGATTTAAATTGAGTTTATCTCCAGTTGCTGATTTATTGTGATTTACAGCGGCACTGGAAAGTTGTGCGCCACCTTTGGGTTGTACTCTGAATCAGTGTGTTGGTGAAGAGTTGTTCACTACAGAAACAGGAGAACTGTGCAAAGAACGCATCTGAGAAGGGTTTGACATTTTGCGTGTACCTCGTTGCCAAGGCAACAGTGGTGGGAAGAGGAACAGCAGTTTTTGGGGATTCCTGCTGTGCAGAGGACAACGTGTGTCTGCGGATTGTAGCACATTGATCCAGAGGTGCCTTCCCCCTCAGGACATCCCAGTGCAAGAGTTTCATTGATCCTATTGACTACAGCTGCAGAG